>NC_091374.1:397098-399598 GCF_038502225.1 Cherax quadricarinatus
TATATATATATATATATATTTATATATAAGGGGGCCAGCAAGGCAGCTTAGAGAATTAAGTAATTATAGAACAGACATCAAAGAGATAATTGCTTCTCCTCCCCATACTTCTCCTCCCCTTACTTCCCCTCCCCATGCTTCCTCCTCATTCCCTCTCACCTCATTCTTTCCCTCTCATTTATCCCTCTCTCTTCCTTACCACATTCCATCTTTACCCTCACTCCCCATTCTCTCTCTCACACGCTTTCAATACTATCTCACCCCTCTCATTTCCCCCCTCACCCCTTTTATTCCCCTCACCCTTCTCATTCCCCCCTCACCCCTTTCATTCTCCCTCACCCTTCTCATTTTCTCCTCACCCCTTTCATTCCCCCTCACCCCTCTCATTCCCCCTCACCCTCTCATTCCCCCTCACCCCTCTCATTCCCCCTCACCCTCTCATTTAAAGGGAATTACTTATATAAATATTCTATATTGTCTTGGTCCTGAAGGTTAAATAATTAATTGTTTTATAACATTGAAGTTATTAAATGTTTGGTTATCATATATGTGTTATCTTGACTCCCTTGTTATCTTGACTCCCTTGTTATCTTGACTCCCTTGTTATCTTGACTCCCTTGTTATCTTGACTCCCTTGTTATCTTGACTCCCTTGTTATCTTGACTCCCTTGTTATCTTGACTCCCTTGTTATCTTGACTCCCTTGTTATCTTGACTCCCTTGTTATCTTGACTCCCTTGTTATCTTGACTCCCTTGTTATCTTGACTCCCTTGTTATCTTGACTCCCTTGTTATCTTGACTCCCTTGTTATCTTGACTCCCTTGTTATCTTGACTCCCTTGTTATCTTGACTCCCTTGTTATCTTGACTCCCTTGTTATTGACTCCCTTGTTATCTTGACTCCCTTGTTATCTTGACTCCCTTGTTATCTTGACTCCCTTGTTATCTTGACTCCCTTGTTATCTTGACTCCCTTGTTATCTTGACTCCCTTGTTATCTTGACTCCCTTGTTATCTTGACTCCCTTGTTATCTTGAATCCCTTGTTATCTTGACTCCCTTGTTATCTTGACTCCCTTGTTATCTTGACGTCCTTGTTATCTTGACTCCCTTGTTATCTTGACTCCCTTGTTATCTTGACTCCCTTGTTATCTTGACTCCCTTGTTATCTTGACTCCCTTGTTATCTTGACTCCCTTGTTATCTTGAATCCCTTGTTATCTTGACTCCCTTGTTATCTTGACTCCCTTGTTATCTTGACGTCCTTGTTATCTTGACTCCCTTGTTATCTTGACTCCCTTGTTATCTTGACTCCCTTGTTATCTTGACTCCCTTGTTATCTTGGCTCCCTTGTTATCTTGACGTCCTTGTTATCTTGACTCCCTTGTTATCTTGACTCCCTTGTTATCTTGACTCCCTTGTTATCTTGACTCCCTTGTTATCTTGACGTCCTTGTTATCTTGACTCCCTTGTTATCTTGACTCCCTTGTTATCTTGACTCCCTTGTTATCTTGACGTCCTTGTTATCTTGACTCCCTTGTTATCTTGACTCCCTTGTTATCTTGACTCCCTTGTTATCTTGACTCCCTTGTTATCTTGACTCCCTTGTTATCTTGATTCCCTTGTTATCTTGACTCCCTTGTTATCTTGACTCCTTTGTTATCTTGACTCCCTTGTTATCTTGACTCCCTTGTTATCTTGACTCCCTTGTTATCTTGACGTCCTTGTTATCTTGACTCCCTTGTCATCACTGTTATCTTGACTACCTTGTTATCTTGATGTCCTTGTTATCTTGACTCCCTTGTTATCTTGACGTCCTTGTCATCACTGTTATCTTGACTTCCTTGTTATCTTGACGTCCTTGTTATCTTGACTTCCTTGTTATCTTGACGTCCTTGTCATCACTGTTATCTTGACTTCCTTGTTATCTTGACTCCCTTGTTATCTTGACTCCCTTGTTATCTTGACGTCCTTGTTATCTTGACTCCCTTGTTATCTTGACTCCCTTGTTATCTTGACTCCCTTGTTATCTTGACTCCCTTGTTATCTTGACGTCCTTGTTATCTTGACTCCCTTGTTATCTTCACGTCCTTGTCATCACTGTTATCTTGACTTCCTTGTTATCTTGACTTCCTTGTTATCTTGACGTCCTTGTTATCACTGCTATCTTGACTCCCTTGTTATCTTGACGTCCTTGTTATCTTGACTCCCTTGTTATCTTCACGTCCTTGTCATCACTGTTATCTTGACTTCCTTGTTATCTTGACTTCCTTGTTATCTTGACGTCCTTGTTATCACTGCTATCTTGACTCCTTGTTATCACTGCTATCTTGACTCCTTGTTATCTTGACGTATTTGTTATCACTTTCTTGGCTTCCTTGTTATCTTGACGTCCTTGTTATCACTGCTATCTTGACTCCCTTGTTATCTTGACGTCCTTGTTATCACTGCTATCTTGACTCCCTTGTTATCTTGACGTCCTTGTTATCACTGTTATCGTGACT
>NC_091374.1:402098-411581 GCF_038502225.1 Cherax quadricarinatus
TGCATCAGTCAGCAACCTGCCTGCAGCACAGCATCAGTCAACAACCTGCCTGCAGCACAGCATCAGTCAACAACCTGCCTGCAGCACAGCATCAGTCAACAACCTGCCTGCAGCACAGCATCAGTCAACAACCTGCCTGCCTGCAGCACAGCATCAGTCAGTAACCTGCCTGCAGCACAGCATCAGTCAACAACCTGCCTGCAGCACAGCATCAGTCAGCAACCTGCCTGCAGCACAGCATCAGTCAACAACCTGCCTGCAGCACAGCATCAGTCAACAACCTGCCTGCAGCACAGCATCAGTCAGCAACCTGACAGCAGCACAGCATCAGTCAGCAACCTGCCTGCAGCACTGCATCAGTTAGCTACCTGCCTGCAGCACTGCATCAGTCAGCAACGTGCCTGCAGCACAGCATTAGTCAGCAATCGCCTGCAGCGCAGCGTAAGTGAGGAACTCCCTGCAGCACAGCGTAAGTCAGCAACTCCCTGCAGCACAGCATCAACCAGCAACTCCCTGCAGCACAGCATCAGTCAGCAACTCCCTGCAGAGTAGTTACAGCACTACACCACCAGTAGTTACAGCACTACACCACCAGTAGTTACAGCACTACACCACCAGTAGTTACAGCACTACACCACCAGTAGTTACAGCACTACACCACCAGTAGTTACAGCACTACACCACCAGTAGTTACAGCACTACACCACCAGTAGTTACAGCACTACACCACCAGTAGTTACAGCACTACACCACCAGTAGTTACAGCACTACACCACCAGTAGTTACAGCACTACACCACCAGTAGTTACAGCACTACACCACCAGTAGTTACAGCACTACACCACCAGTAGTTACAGCACTACACCACCAGTAGTTACAGCACTACACCACCAGTAGCTACATCACTACACCACCAGTAGTTACAGCACTACACCACCAGTAGTTACAGCACTACACCACCAGTAGTTACATCACTACACCACCAGTAGTTACAGCACTACACCACCAGTAGTTACAGCACTACACCACCAGTAGTTACAGCACTACACCACCAGTAGTTACAGCACTACACCACCAGTAGTTACAGCACTACACCACCAGTAGTTACAGCACTACACCACCAGTAGTTACAGCACTACACCACCAGTAGCTACAGCACTACACCACCAGTAGTTACAGCACTACACCACCAGTAGCTACATCACTACACCACCAGTAGTTACAGCACTACACCACCAGTAGTTACAGCACTACACCACCAGTAGTTACAGCACTACACCACCAGTAGTTACAGCACTACACCACCAGTAGTTACAGCACTACACCACCAGTAGCTACTGCACTACACCACCAGTAGTTACAGCACTACACCACCAGTAGTTACAGCACTACACCACCAGTAGTTACAGCACTACACCACCAGTAGTTACAGCACTACACCACCAGTAGTTACAGCACTACACCACCAGTAGTTACAGCACTACACCACCAGTAGTTACAGCACTACACCACCAGTAGTTACAGCACTACACCACCAGTAGTTACAGCACTACACCACCAGTAGTTACAGCACTACACCACCAGTAGTTACAGCACTACACCACCAGTAGTTACAGCACTACACCACCAGTAGTTACAGCACTACACCACCAGTAGTTACAGCACTACACCACCAGTAGTTACAGCACTACACCACCAGTAGTTACAGCACTACACCACCAGTAGTTACTGCACTACACCACCAGTAGTTACAGCACTACACCACCAGTAGTTACAGCACTACACCACCAGTAGCTACTGCACTACACCACCAGTAGTTACAGCACTACACCACCAGTAGTTACAGCACTACACCACCAGTAGTTACAGCACTACACCACCAGTAGTTACAGCACTACACCACCAGTAGCTACTGCACTACACCACCAGTAGTTACAGCACTACACCACCAGTAGTTACAGCACTACACCACCAGTAGCTACTGCACTACACCACCAGTAGTTACAGCACTACACCACCAGTAGTTACAGCACTACACCACCAGTAGTTACAGCACTACACCACCAGTAGTTACAGCACTACACCACCAGTAGTTACTGCACTACACCACCAGTAGTTACAGCACTACACCACCAGTAGTTACAGCACTACACCACCAGTAGTTACAGCACTACACCACCAGTAGCTACTGCACTACACCACCAGTAGTTACAGCACTACACCACCAGTAGTTACAGCACTACACCACCAGTAGTTACAGCACTACACCACCAGTAGTTACAGCACTACACCACCAGTAGTTACAGCACTACACCACCAGTAGCTACAGCACTACACCACCAGTAGTTACAGCACTACACCACCAGTAGCTACAGCACTACACCACCAGTAGTTACAGCACTACACCACCAGTAGTTACAGCACTACACCACCAGTAGTTACAGCACTACACCACCAGTAGTTACAGCACTACACCACCAGTAGTTACAGCACTACACCACCAGTAGTTACTGCACTACACCACCAGTAGTTACAGCACTACACCACCAGTAGTTACAGCACTACACCACCAGTAGTTACAGCACTACACCACCAGTAGTTACAGCACTACACCACCAGTAGTTACAGCACTACACCACCAGTAGTTACAGCACTACACCACCAGTAGCTACAGCACTACACCACCAGTAGTTACAGCACTACACCACCAGTAGTTACAGAACTACACCACCAGTAGTTACAGCACTACACCACCAGTAGTTACAGAACTACACCACCAGTAGTTACAGAACTACACCACCAGTAGTTACAGCACTACATGACCAGTAGTTACAGCACTACACCACCAGTAGTTACAGCACTACACCACCAGTAGTTACAGCACTACACCACCAGTAGTTACAGCACTACACCACCAGTAGTTACAGCACTACACCACCAGTAGTTACAGCACTACACCACCAGTAGTTACAGCACTACACCACCAGTAGCTACTGCACTACACCACCAGTAGTTACAGCACTACACCACCAGTAGCTACAGCACTACACCACCAGTAGTTACAGCACTACACCACCAGTAGTTACAGCACTACACCACCAGTAGTTACAGCACTACACCACCAGTAGTTACAGCACTACACCACCAGTAGTTACAGCACTACACCACCAGTAGTTACAGCACTACACCACCAGTAGTTACAGCACTACACCACCAGTAGTTACAGCACTACACCACCAGTAGTTACAGCACTACACCACCAGTAGTTACAGCACTACACCACCAGTAGTTACAGCACTACACCACCAGTAGTTACAGCACTACACCACCAGTAGTTACAGCACTACACCACCAGTAGTTACAGCACTACACCACCAGTACAGCACTACACCACCAGTAGCTAGCACTACACCACCAGTAGTTACAGCACTACACCACCAGTAGTAGTAGCACTACACCACCAGCACTACACCCCCCGGAGTTACAGCACTACACCACCAGTAGTTACAGCACTACACCACCAGTAGTTACAGCACTACACCACCAGTAGTTACAGCACTACACCACCAGTAGTTACAGCACTACACCACCAGTAGTTACAGCACTACACCACCAGTAGTTACAGCACTACACCACCAGTAGTTACAGCACTACACCACCAGTAGTTACAGCACTACACCACCAGTAGTTACAGCACTACACCACCAGTAGTTACAGCACTACACCACCAGTAGTTACAGCACTACACCACCAGTAGTTACTACTGCACTACACCACCAGTAGTTACAGCACTACACCACCAGTTAGCACTACACCACCAGTAGTTACAGAACTACACCACCAGTAGTTACAGCACTACACCACCAGTAGGTACTGCACTACACCACCAGTAGTTACAGCACTACACCAGTAGTTACAGAACTACACCACCAGTAGTTACAGCACTACACCACCAGTAGTTACAGCACTACACCACCAGTAGTTACAGAACTACACCACCAGTAGTTACAGCACTACACCACCAGTAGTTACAGCACTACACCACCAGTAGTTACAGAACTACACCACCAGTAGTTACAGCACTACACCACCAGTAGTTACAGCACTACACCACCAGTAGCTACAGCACTACACCACCAGTAGTTACTGCACTACACCACCAGTAGTTACAGCACTACAAGACCAGTAGTTACAGCACTACAACACCAGTAGTTAGCACTACACCACCAGTTACAGCACTACACCACCAGTAGTTACAGCACTACAAAACCAGTAGTTACAGCACTACACCACCAGTAGTTACAGCACTACACCACCAGTAGTTACAGCACTACACCACCAGTAGTTACAGCACTACACCACCAGTAGTTACAGCACTACACCACCAGTAGTTACAGCACTACACCACCAGTAGTAGTTACACCACCAGCACTACACCACCAGTAGTTACAGCACTACACCACCAGTAGTTACAGCACTACACCACCAGTAGTTACAGCACTACACCACCAGTAGCTACAGCACTACACCACCAGTAGTTACAGCACTACACCACCAGTAGTTACAGCACTACACCACCAGTAGTTACAGCACTACACCACCAGTAGTTACAGCACTACACCACCAGTAGTTACAGCACTACACCACCAGTAGTTACAGCACTACACCACCAGTAGCCTCCTGGTGATGCCTGATCTTCAATGTCCTTCTTAAGTGTTATAATAAGCACAGTTTGTGTAAGAGAAGAGTTTAATTTATCCCGGGTAACTATGCTAAGAGACAGCAGAGTTAGACCCAATATAGTGTTTGTCTTCCACCAGCATACTCCTAACTCTGCCTCTCACACATAACTCTACCTGCCACACATAACTCTGCTTGTCACACATAACTCCTTGTCACACACAACTCTGCTTGTTACACATAACTCTACTTGTCACACGTAACTTTGACTGTTACAAGTCACAGTTTACGTCAGGCAGATAGACAGACAAGGAGGTAGACAGGCAGATAGACAGATAAGCAGGTAGACAGGCATATAGACAGGTAGAAATATAGACAGGCAGGCAGAAAGACAAGCAGAAATGCAGGTAGACGCACATGTAGACGCACATGTAGACGCACAGGTAGACGCACATGTAGACGCACAGGTAGACGCACATGTAGACGCACAGGTAGACGCACAGGTAGACGCACAGGTAGACGCACAGGTAGACGCACAGGTAGACGCACAGGTAGACGCACAGGTAGACGCACATGTAGACGCACAGGTAGACGCACAGGTAGACGCACATGTAGACGCACAGGTAGACGCACAGGTAGACGCACAGGTAGACGCACAGGTAGACGCACATGTAGACGCACAGGTAGACGCACAGGTAGACGCACAGGTAGACGCACAGGTAGATGCACATGTAGACGCACAGGTAGACGCACAGGTAGACGCACAGGTAGACGCACAGGTAGACGCACAGGTAGACGCACATGTAGACGCACAGGTAGACGCACAGGTAGACGCACAGGTAGACGCACAGGTAGACGCACAGGTAGACGCACAGGTAGACGCATACACAGGCAGACAAATATATTTTTTTTTTCTTGGGATTTTTTTTTTTAAATTCGAAACAATGTCAAATTTAAGAAAAAAACTTCCACTTTAATTATCTACAGTTAAAAACAAAATAAAAATCTAGAAATGAAAATTGTATTTTGAACTTTTAATAAAAAGTTGACGATGTGATTGTAAATAAACCCACAATTATTGATTGTCTTTTCCAAAATTTTCTCTTATACGTAATGTAATTTGTTTTAATTTTGCACCAAAAGTAACTTAGAAAACTTACCTAACCTTGTTATAACAAGAACAATTTATTTTAGCCTAACCCAACTAAATATATTTTAAATTTGTTTACAATAATTTAATACTAAACAAACACAGTGAAATATATATTTTTTGTTAGGTTCAGAATGATTTTGGCGAAATTATTGCATACACAAATTTACGCTTGTCCTATATGGCAAGATGAGCGTTGCTATTTATGCCAAGATCGCAAGTTCTGCCTATTCGGCACGACATATATATACACTCAGTATGAGCATGAGTGCAGGTGAGGAGTGTGTGTTTGTATACAGGGGCCAGGAGCTGAGTCTCGACCCCTGCAACCACAATTAGGTGAGTATAGATGTGTACACTAACACTGTTAGATGCCTCATCAGAGTATACTGGTTGACACTGTCTCTCACATCTACCTCCGCTGGCCAGGCCAAGGAGCAAGGCAATGGCCCAGCTTGGCCTGATTTGGCCAACTGCATCAAATTCCACCTCGATAAGACATGGGGAGAGGGGGGGAGAGAGGAGATTAAGGGGATGGGTAATGTGAGGGTTGAATCAGTAAAGTAGGGGACTCGATGCTATCTGACTGTTTACTGGGCTGGAGATGGTATGTTTATGTCTTATGGGGGAGGTAGCGTGTTGGGGAGGAGGGGGAGAGGTTAAGGGTTGGGGAGGGGAGGGTGCTGGGGGAGGACATGTGATGGCAGGGTCTCCTGGAAGACAGAAACATCTCAGGGGGATAAAATATACCTAACGTAAGCATATATACTTCTGAGTGTGAGAGGTATACATCTCTCAGAATGTATACAATGAAAGATGTGTATATATATATATATATATATATATATATATATACATGCAAAGTGAGAGGATGTACATCTCAATATTTGTGCTCCAAGAGGTGTACAACTGTGTACATAGCAAGTGTACAGTGCTTTGTCTTGCTCGTGGTTGGTAAAGCACATTTTGATGATTGATGTTCCTTGGGAAAGTGGCAATATCCTCCTTTGCATAATTATGCAAATGCTAGTGTTGAGTGATATGCATAGAGGTGAGATTCAGGGATCACACCTAGTTGGTCGTTAGGGTGGATAGAACAGCCCATTGTATGCACGGCGGCTTCCACACTCAGGTCTACTGTGCTACATAAACTGACTTGATGATCGTGCAGGAAGGATCGAAGTCCATTCTAGGAGTTTCCCACGGTTTTGTGGGTTAGTTTTGAGTTGTTCCAGTCACGGTACTGTGTCTTGTTTTGTTATAATAATAATAATAATAATAATAATAATAATAATAATAATAATAATAATAATAATAATAATAATATCTTTATTTACTACAAGTACATGTACATGGTATACAGGCCTAGCTGACAACAATGACATACTACTGCATAGAAATCCCCTTGTTATGCTCCGCATTTCGGGCAAATTAAGTCAGTGTCCCAGGATGCGACCCACACCAGTCGACTAACACCTAGGTACCCATTTTACTGATGGGGAACATAGACAACAGGTGGAAAGAAACACGCCCAATGTTTCTACTCTGGCTGGGAATCGAACCCAGGCCCTCGCCGTGTGAAGCGAGAGTGTTAGCCACCAGGCCACCAGATCATTCTCCAGTACGGTTGAGTATCTAAAGCTTTCAGACAGTCCAGCAATATGCAGCAAACCCACTCTTATCATGCTTCATCTACGTTGCCTCCTGTGGTTGCAGGGGGTCAAGTCATAGCTCCTGGCCCCCTTCTTCACCGATCGTTACTAGGTCCTCTCTGTCTCTCTCTCCCTGAGCTTTATCAAACCTCGTCTTAAAAGTATGCATGGTTCCTGCCTCCACTACGTCACTGCTCAGACTAATCCACTTCCTGACAACTCTATGACTGAAGAAATACTTCCTAACATCATTTGACTCATCTGAGTCATCAGCTTCCAGTTGTGACCCCTTGTTTCTGTGTATGTGTGTACTTACCTATTTGTGGTTGCAGGGGTCGAGTCTTAGCTTCTGGCCCCGCCTCTTCACCGTTTGCTACTGGGCCCTCTCTCTCCCTGCTCCATGAGCTTTATCAAACCTCGTCTTAAAACTGTGTATGGTTCCTGCCTCCACTACGTCACTTTCTAGGCTATTCCACTTCCTGGCAATTCTATGACTGAAGAAATACTTCCTAATATCTCTCTGACTCATCTGTGTCTTCAACTTCCAATTGTGGCCTCTTGTTTCTGTGTCCCCTCCCTGGAACATCCTGTCTTTGTCCACCTTGTCTATTCCACGCAGTATTTTATATGTCGTTATAATGTCTCCCCTGTGTACTCACCTATTTGTACTCACCTATTTGTGGTTGCAGGGGTCGAGTCCTAGCTCCTGGCCCCGCCTGTTCACCGGTTGCTACTAGGCCCTCTCTCTCCCCGCTCCATGAGCTTTATCAAACCTCGTCTTAAAACTGTGTATGGTTCCTGCCTCCACTACGTCATTTTCTAGGCTATTCCACTGCCTTACAACTCTATGACTGAAGAAATACTTCCTACTATCTCTCTGACTCATTTGTGCCTTCAACTTCCAATTGTGGGCTCTTGTTTCTGTGTCCCCTCCCTGGAACATCCTGTCTTTGTCCACCTTGTCTATTCCACGCAGTATTTTATATGTCGTTATCATGTCTCCCCTGACCCTCCTGTCCTCCAGTGTGGTCAGGCCGATTTCCCTTAATCTTTCCTCATAGGACATTCCCCTTAGCTCTGGAACTAACCTTGTCGCAAACCTTTGTACTTTCTCTAGTTTCTTGACGTGCTTTATCAAGTGCGGGTTCCAAACAGGTGCTGCATACTCCAGTATGGGCCTGACATACACGGTGTACAGTGTCTTGAATGATTCCTTACTAAGGTATCGGAATGCTGTTCTCAGGTTTGCCAGGCGCCCATATGCTGCAGCAGTTATCTGATTGATGTGTGCTTCCGGAGACATGCTCGGTGTTATACTCACCCCAAGATCTTTTTCCTTGAGTGAGGTTTGCAGTCTTTGGCCACCTAGCCTATACTCTGTCTGTGGTCTTCTGTGTCCTTCCCCTATCTTCATGACTTTGCATTTGGCAGGATTAAATTCGAGAAGCCATTTGCTGGACCAGGTGTCCAGTCTGTCCAGGTCTCTTTGAAGTCCTGCCTGTGTGTGTGTGTGTGTGTGTGTGTGTGTGTGTGTATGTGTGTGTGTGTGTGTGTGTGTGTGTATCAAGTCACAGAAACAACTATACACAATAAATGGAAGTTTTATCGCACATTCTTGCAGATAAGACAACGCAAATCACCCTACACAACATTGGTGAAGAGCGAGGTTGTGTTGCTTGTCCTCGCACAGCACACACCGAGGTAGTGTTGCTTGTCCTCGCACAGCACACACCGAGGTAGTGTTGCTTGTCCTCGCACAGCACACACCGAGGTAGTGTTGCTTGTCCTCGTACAACACACACCGAGGTAGTGTTGCTTGTCCTCGCACAACACAGTGTCAGGCACGGCAACCTTCTCTCTCTCGTATTGCATGCATCCACGATCAAATTTAGTGGCAATTTCCTTTAAAATTTTGCATTTATAGTGCAATAGTGGCGATGTTGATGCACAGGAGGAAGACTTCCCAGCTTCCCTGCGTCTCACAGATATAAATATATCTTC
>NC_091374.1:411681-426681 GCF_038502225.1 Cherax quadricarinatus
GTTATGTAGGTAACTTAGTTATGTAGGTAACTTAGTTATGTAGGTAACTTGGTTATGTAGGTAACTTAGTTATGTAGGTAACTTAGTTATGTAGGTAACTTAGTTATGTAGGTAACTTAGTTATGTAGGTAACTTAGTTATGTAGGTAACTTAGTTATGTAGGTAACTTAGTTATGTAGGTAACTTGGTTATGTAGGTAACTTGGTTATGTAGGTAACTTAGTTATGTAGGTAACTTAGTTATGTAGGTAACTTAGTTATGTAGGTAACTTAGTTATGTAGGTAACTTAGTTATGTAGGTAACTTAGTTATGTAGGTAACTTGGTTATGTAGGTAACTTAGTTATGTAGGTAACTTAGTTATGTAGGTAACTTAGTTATGTAGGTAACTTGGTTATGTAGGTAACTTAGTTATGTAGGTAACTTAGTTATGTAGGTAACTTAGTTATGTAGGTAACTTAGTTATGTAGGTAACTTAGTTATGTAGGTAACTTGGTTATGTAGGTAACTTGGTTATGTAGGTAACTTAGTTATGTAGGTAACTTAGTTATGTAGGTAACTTAGTTATGTAGGTAACTTAGTTATGTAGGTAACTTAGTTATGTAGGTAACTTGGGGTCAAGATATCACGTCAGAATGATAGGAGAGATAAAGTGATATATGGATATTCACAGTACGCTACCCCTGGCTGTCTTCAAGACCCCTGGCTGTCTTCAAGACCCCTGGCTGTCTTCAAGACCCCTGGCTATCTTTAAGACCCCTGGCTGTTTTTAAGACCCCTGGCTGTCTTCAAGACCCCTGGCTGTCTTCAAGAAGGCACTGGACAGACACCTAAAGTCAGCACCTGACCAGCCGGGCTGTGGCTCGTACGTCAATTTACGTGCGGCCAGCAGTAACAACCGGGTTGATCAGGCCCTGATCCACCGCGAGGCCTGGTCACAGACCGGGCCGGAGGGGGCCGTTGAATCCCTCAAACCCTCTCCAGGTATACTGGAGGTAGATCTTTGCCGCAGCTCAAGATAAAAGAAATCTCTACGGATATTACTACCAGGTTTTGAGTTAATTGGGGAATAGTGATGGAAGGGGGAGGGGGAGATGGAGGGGGCAAGTGAGGAGCAAGGGGGAGGGTTGGAATGGAAGGGAAGGGAAGGGGTATGGAGCTAGATGGGAGCCAGGAGGGATGGGGAGCTATTGATGAAGCTTGTCCTTAGTGACCAGGTATGAAGCCTATTAGGCAGGTGAGTCAGACCTTGGAGTAGGTGAAGGACGCAGGTGACGGAGGAAGCAGGTGACGGAGGAGGCAGGTGACGGAGGAGGCAGGTGACGGAGGAAGCAAGTGACGGAGGAGGCAGGTGACGGAGGAGGCAGGTGACGGAGGAGGCAGGTGACGGAGGAAACAAGTAACGGAGGAAATAGGTGACGGAGGAAACAGGTAACGGAGGAAACAGGTAACGGAGGAAACAGGTGACGGAGGAAGCAGGTAACAGAGGAAACAGGTGTCACCATCAGTGGAAGCAGGATTCATACTTATCCCACACAATAGGTATGATAGAGCTCACTGAGCCAGGATAGTGAACCAGGTAGTGGCCAGCGAAGAGATAAGATAAGATAAGATTTCGTTCGGATTTTTAACCCCGGAGGGTTAGCCACCCAGGATAACCCAAGAAAGTCAGTGCGTCATCGAGGACTGTCTAACTTATTTCCATTGGGGTCCTTAATCTTGTCCCCCAGGATGCGACCCACACCAGTCGACTAACACCCAGGTACCTATTTGCTGCTAGGTGAACAGGACAACAGGTGTAAGGAAACGTGTCGAAATGTTTCCACCCGCCGGGAATCGAACCCGGGCCCTCCGTGTGTGAAGCGGGAGCTTTAGCCACCAGGCCACCGGGCGGGGCCAGGAGCTGAGTCTCGACCTCTGCAATCACATATAGTAGAGTATACACAGGCAAGCACACTCATACATACACACACGCCTTGGACACCCATTGTAAAAAATAAATAAGGCTCTTTTTAACTAAAATAAATAAAATTATTTATATAATCTTATTTTAATACGAACAAAGCAAGAAATAAATTAGTTTATCATAATTTATATAAGTTTTCTCTCATGTCAACTAACATAGAAAATTTACTTTTAATGGGAGACACTTCATGATTTGTATTAATTTGAGAGCAAATCCATCCTGTGTACTCACCTATAAGTTGTTAAAAAGAGTTGATTCTTAGCTCCTGGCCCCGCCTCTGAGCTTGCTACTCGCAACATTCACTCTCTCTTAGCCTCGTGGGCGCTATCTTATCTTACCAACAGGATGGTAAGACAAAATAAGGTTGATGTGGCAAGATTTCTCACATCTGAATCTGTGCTGTTCATTGTTTATGAGACACTTCTCTCCAAGTGCTCCAACACTCTCTTCCTGATTATCTTCTCAGTGATATTGGTCTGTAGTCCAACACTGTTAAATATAGGGACTACATGCGCTGTCTTCCAGATATCTGGCAACTGTTCCGTGACCCATGATGAAACGTGGCAGGAAAATCATCCTGTGTCATGGAGTATAACAGGAAAACCATCCTGTGTCATGGAGAATGGCAGGAAAACCATCCTGTGTCATGGAGAATGGCAGGAAAACCATCCTGTGTCATGGAGAATGGCAGGAAAACCATCCTGTGTCATGGAGAATGGCAGGAAAACCATCCTGTGTCATGGAGAATGGCAGGAAAACCATCCTGTGTCATGGAGAATGGCAGGAAAACCATCCTGTGTCATGGAGAATGGCAGGAAAACCATTCTATGTACCGTGTATGGTAGGAAAACCCTCCTGTGTGATCGAGTATAACAGAAAAACCATCCTATGTGAGGCAGTATGACAGGAAAATGATCTAGCGTGATGAAGAATGACAGGAAAATGATCGTATCAGATGGAATATGACAGAAAAATGATCGTGTTTGATGGAATTTAACAGAAAAAATGATAGTGTATGATGGAGTTTGACAGGAAGTTCAGGACTGATTTCCTAGGATGGTAACTACTTATTTCTTTTAGTACAAATTCGGAAGACACATCTGATAAATGACAGGTGCTTGTGGTGATGCCTTTATTACTGTAGCGGTCTTGAAAATCACATGAGTCTACCTTGAAGGTTTCGATCTTGTCCTGAAAAGAATTTTGATTTCGGTACTTTGGTTAATTTCTCTAAGTTTCATCGTCAATTTTATTGTGCTCGTTTTCTACCATTTGTTTCCTTTGTAAGAGAAAACTGAATAATTCCGCTTACTCTTAGGGCTAAACTTAACAGTTTGAAAATAATCCTTTGGTTTACCTATGGTTAGTAAGTAAGTAAGTAAGTAAGTAAATTTATTCAGGTATACACAAATACAGTTACATAGAATTATCATACATAGCAGCATATGTGTAGAGAACCTAGGATAACCCAAAAAAGTCAGAGTGACTTATTTCCATTGGGGTCCTTTTACCTTATTATTATAATATAAAGGTTATAATATTTTCTTATTATTCTATAATGAAGATAACATCTTATTATCATACTAAAAAGAATATCTACTACACGAGGGTCATTAAGACTATCTACAATACGAGGGTCATTACTAGGGATAAGGTAAAATTTACACGTATTTTAGCTAAAAAATAGAAAATCATTCCCCTCCCTTTCTGTAGCTTCATTCATCAGACACTTTTTGGCAGTCTTCTTGAACTGGTTCACGCTATCACTGGCTTTGGCATGTGCGGGTAGTCTGCTCCATTCCTTTATTGCTGTACAATAAAAGGTGTTTGAAGCCTGGCCACTGACTGTGGGTACTACAAAGTTGTGCTCTCTCCCCCTAGTACTATGATTGCTTTGGTTCCCAACCTTGACAAAATTGACAGCAAGATATTCTGGACACTGTTCGTGAGCAATTTTATAAACATGATTTAGCTTCAGTTGTTTTACTCTGTCTTCAACATTCAGCATATCCAACTGCTGTAATTCATCCTGGCCAACATGTTCTCTTGGTCCCAGCCCCAGGATGAATCTTACGATTTTGTTCTGGGTGATTTGCAGTCTATCTTTCAATTTTTTTGTCAAGGCAGAGTACCAAGAAGAGCAAGCGTAATCCATATGGCATTGTATAAGGGCTAGACATAGGGTCCTGCGAGCCTCAGTAGGTAGACACTGTGCTTGTCTATACAGGAACTTCAGTCTGGCATTCGCTTTCTTTACTACACTGTTCCCTATCAATTCTCCTGACATGCATGGGTCAAAGGGGACCATAATTTTTAAAGGGGTGGACCGGTAAGCCAGCTGAAGGCCTCGGTCATATGATCAAAAACTCTAGTGGCTGGTCATCATATGATTAAGACCGCGTCAGGAAAAACTAGTCCTGTTTCCTAACGAACCTTACCTAACCTAATCTTGGTTTACCAATGATTTAATTATGATTATTAACCAAGGGGACTATTAGCCCAGAATAACCCAAGAAAGTCAATCATTATGGCTTATTTCCACTAGAGTTTTCGGTGGCCCGGTGGCCAGGTGGCTAAAGCTCCCGCTTCACACACGGAGGGCCCGGGTTCGATTCCCGGCGGGTGGAAACATTTCGACACGTTTCCTTACACCTGTTGTCCTGTTCACCTAGCAGCAAATAGGTACCTGGGTGTTAGTCGACTGGTGTGGGTCGCATCCTGGGGGACAAGATTGTGGACCCGAATGGAAATAAGTTAGACAGTCCTCGATGACGCACTGACTTCCTTGGGTTATCCTGGGTGGCTAACCCTCCGGGGTTAAAAAACCGAACAAAATCTTATCTTATCTTTGTACTCTTCCCCAGGATGCCACTCAAAACAGTTGACTAACGCACAGGTAAATTATCGTTAAAGTGTTATACACATATCATCCAGAATTTTTTAGTGGTGATAAGGATACACACGTGTCATAACCACATGTGAACTACATTATTCAGATCTAATATAGAGTAAATCAATACCTACTGCTAGATGAACAGAGACAACAGATGTAAAGCAGATTCTGTTAAGTTTATTAACTGGGAAGGTTAGTAACCCAAGAAAATGCAATAAGCCATGTTTACAGACTGACACTTCCAGTGGGATCTTTAATCCTCTCCTCTCAAAAGCGACTCACACTAGTTCTAACACCCATGACTAGTTATTACTAAGTAAACAGAGGTACAATAAGGTAAGGAGGAGAAGCAGGAAGGAGTATTAATAACTGATTATGTTAGTGGACCATAAACTTGTAAATAGTTCATTACTATTGTAATTTATTAAGTTGTTAATAAACTGTGATCTAGTCCCTGACCCATTATGGGAATCTGTAATTTTTTGACTATCACCCATACCATGGGTATGGGGTGGCTACCACTCTCGTCGTGGGTATGGTGTGACAATCACCCACACCATGAGTATGGGGTGGCTACCACTCTCATCATGGGTATGGTGTGACAATCACCCACACCATGAGTATGGGGTGGCTACCACTCTCATCATGGGTATGGTGTGACAATCACCCACACCATGAGTATGGGGTGGCTACCACTCTCATCATGGGTATGGTGTGACAATCACCCACACCATGAGTATGGGGTGGCTACCACTCTCATCATGGGTATGGTGTGACAATCACCCGCACTCTTGTATGGGGTGGCTACCACTCTCATCATGGGTATGGTGTGACAATCACCCACACTATTGCATGAGGTGGCTACCACTCTCGTCATGGGTATGGTGTGACAATCACCCACACTATTGTATGGGGTGGCTACCACTCTCATCATGGGTATGGTGTGACAATCACCCACACTATTGTATGGGGTGGCTACCACTCTCATCATGGGTATGGTGTGACAATCACCCGCACTATTGTATGGGGTGGCTACAACTCTCGTCATGGGTATGGTGTGACAATCACCCACACTATTGTATGGGATGGCTACCACTATCGTCCTGGGTATGGTGTGACAATCACCCACACTATTGTATGTTGTGGCTACCACTCTCGTCATGGGTATGGTGTGACAATCACCCACACCATGAGTATGGGGTGGCTACCACTCTCATCATGGGTATGGTGTGACAATCACCCACACTATTGTATGGGGTGGCTACCACTCTCGTCATGGGTATGGTGTGACAATCACCCACACTATTGTATGGGGTGGCTACCACTCTCATCATGGGTATGGTGTGACAATCACCCACACCATGAGTATGGGGTGGCTACCACTCTCATCATGGGTATGGTGTGACAATCACCCACACTATTGTATGGGGTGGCTACAACTCTCATCATGGGTATGGTGTGACAATCACCCACACTATTGCATGGGGTGGCTACCACCCACACCATGGGTTAGAAATAACTACCACCTACACCATATATATAATGTGGATAATAAATATGTTAAACTAACTATTTTCACTCGTCCAGGGATCAAACATGAGTCCTTCAGTTGTGAGCTGAAGTCGCTAATGCTGGAGTCACTATCCCTCTCTTCCTCCAACTTATACACACTAATTCCTATCCGACCCACTCCCCGTCATACCAACCTATACTTCACCCCACTCCCCGTCATACCAACCTATACTTCACCCCACTCCCCGTCATACCAACCTATTCTTCACCCCACTCCCCGTCATACCAACCTATACTTCACCCTACTCCCCGTCATACCAACCTATTCTTCACCCCACTCCCCGTCACATCAACCTATTCTTCACCCTACTCCCCGTCATACCAACCTATTCTTCACCCTACTCCCCGTCATCTATTCTTCACCCTACTCCCCGTCATACCAACCTATTCTTCACCCCACTCCCCGTCATACCAACCTATTCTTCACCCCACTCCCCGTCATACCAACCTATACTTCACCCCACTCCCCGTCACACCAACCTATTCTTCACCCCACTCCCCGTCACACCAACCTATTCTTCACCCCACTCCCCGTCACACCAACCTATTCTTCACCCCACTCCCCGTCACACCAACCTATTCTTCACCCCACTCCCCGCTTCCCCTTCCTCTCCTGACTCATATATTCTGAAGTAGGTGATGTACGGAAGCTGAAAAATAATATATATGAAAAACGTAGTCGATAAGACATTTTTAATTTCTGATTTATTCGAATAAATTTCTGAATCCCGTGTTCGTTTGATTATATAGGGAGAGAGAGAGAGAGAGAGAGAGAGAGAGAGAGAGAGAGAGAGAGAGAGAGAGAGAGAGAGAGAGAAATGTCAATAAAGTGACGGATCTGTTGCCCAGGTTTCCTGGAATTTTTTATTGTTGTCCTGATTAATATTCTAATAGGGTTTCCGTTGTTATTGTCAATGTTGCTGTAGTTGTTGTTGTTGTCACTGTTGTTGTTGTTAGTGGTGGTGGTGTTCAGATTCTGTTTACTACACCAGGGACATGAAGACTGCCTCTCACCTCTTCACTACTACGTGTTTTAATATCCAAACTAGTGATTAAATTAAATTCTAAGTGTATATACACACAGACAGAACTGTCAGTGTACTGTATACAGTGAGACGCATCTCTCAGTGTACTGTATACAGTGAGACGCATCTCTCAGTGTACTGTATACAGTGAGACATATCTCTCAGTGTACTGTATACAGTGAGACGCATCTCTCAGTGTACTGTATACAGTGAGACATATCTCTCAGTGTACTGTATACAGTGAGACATATCTCTCAGTGTATATACACTAAGGCACAACTCTCTCTCTCTCTCTCTCTCTCTCTCTCTCTCTCTCTCTCTCTCTCTCTCTCTCTCTCTCTCTCTCTCTCTCTCTCTCTCTCTCTCTCTCTCTCTCTCTCTCTCTCTCTCTCTGTATATATCCTTGTCACTATATCCGAGAAATATGTTTCATTTTTTCTGATGTTTCAAAGATGGCCGGTCATGTTTCCCAGACAAGACAAAAGATATATCTGTCTAATAAATCTATGAATATATTTCGTCTGAGGCACAACAGGTTGAATCTAGATGATGCCTTTGGTTGTCCGACCTCCTGTGCAACCTTCAGTGACTACCTGAGACTGATACTGCTATCGTAATATCTGAGGTAGACCTGGTTATTATACTTTTTGTACTGTTATTGTTATAGTGATTGATGGATGGAATATATCAACTCCAGCGTGAGGGACTGATTGCTTCACGCTCCTCATCTTCCTTGTATTGGACTGACGATACATTTCCTCAATAAAAATTCCCAAATGCTACACAAGCGTCTCATTCATTTGTTATAAACCCCAGGAAGCGGTAAACCAGCAGGAGTAATACAGCGCCTCAGGGAAGCATATTTGTTAACAAGTTATCTAAGTGTTTCTCACCTAGTTAATATTAACTAAGATTAACAACATTCTAATGGTTCATAAAATGTACTTTAAGTGATGTGAATTTTCCAGAAGAGTTTGATCTTCCCTTGGACGTGCACATCAATATTCTTCGTACAAAACTCAAGCCGGATTCAGGGTATAAATGAGGCGACACAAGCCTGCGAGAGAAGAATTTAAATACGTGTTGGACAGTGGTGTATGAATTTTGGGTGTACCATCATTGAAGTCACACTGTCTTGTTGTCTCACTGCACTACTGTCACGCTAGACTGATGTCACGCTAGACTGATGGCATCCCACACTGTTGTTGCGTGAGATTATTTTCCTAGTATTAGTTTACAAGGAAAATACGGTTAGTTTAGTTCTGCCACTGACAGTCAGCTAACACCCAGGTACCTATTTACTGCTAGGTGAACAGGGGCAACAGGTGTTGGGAGACTTACTTATACAGCTAACCTTACCCAGGATGCCACCCATAACAGTCAATTAACGAAGAAGCAGTCATCATCACTCATTCAACATCAGCCTTGCCAGAAGAGCTCACACAGTAGAAGGATACAGAGGGAGTAGTAGGCTGCAGCTCTCTGCCAACTCATCAACTTACTCAAGAATTTGGAATGATCGCAGGAGGGAGTCAAGCCAGAAATGGCAATCTTTGTCCAACTTCTTCACGAGGAAGACGCAGTAAGAAGCTAGGCGAGGGTGGGACACTCCGAATCCAAGTTTGCTCCAGTCGTAATTTAAATTGCTAGCCAGGAGTGGTTGAATTTACATTGGTTCAGTAGTGAGTACCTCTGTATAACTGTCAGCCAGGAGTGATTCAGTTTACAGAGGTTCAGGTTCTGAAGCTCAGACGCCAGTCTAAACCTTGACTCGGTCTGAACCAGAGGACCTGACATCTGCAGTTCATCAGAATCATCAAACGATCTCCGGCCAAGTGTAAAATCCAATCTGTATTTACGGAGGCATTTTGCGAACTGAAGGCAGAGCTTCCTACAGCCGCAGTGTCAAAAATACATCATACTAACTTATTGCATGAAGTCGGGGAAGTAACTGACTGATCTAAGTTGAAAGGTCTATCACTGGGTGGCAGGAGAGAGAGTTATCATGCTGGTGGACTCTAGAAGAAAGATGATCTATCCCTCATTATGTATCCCAGTGTTGAATCCCCGTTATGTATCCCTCATTGCAAGCTTTTTAGAATATTTACATGAACCTAATTTACTCTGAATTTCCTTTCTTGGTTCATAAGGTATACCCCTCCAAGCGTATATACCTTACATATAAACAAGGGTGTATATCTTACATGTAAACACGAGAGGAACTACACAAGTAGATCAACGTCAAGGTATACCCTCTTGCAAACACGAGAGTATATACACAAGGGATGATCCAACACGGTGCGTGTCAGGACTCAAGCAACAGGAGGAATACACAAGACTTCAGACCACAGTAAGCAGATATTATCTTCTTCTTCTTCTTCTTCTTTTCTTCGATGCTTAAACTTACGGAGTTTGAGGATTATAGCCCCAACTTAAGGTAAACTTTCCGTCACCTCCAATAATAAGAGTTAACTTGATAGACAAAGTCTATCGACTGAAGGTTATATCATTAAAACTGGAGTTTACTTGCGTATATTATCATTCAAGAATGCTTTAATACTTATAATATGGGTTAAAGTTTAGTATATTCTCACTATATCCACACTGAGAGGTATATTTATATCAGTGTATATACATTGTGATATACACACCTTTCTGCGTATATATTCTGCGATATACACACACGTCGCATATACAATGTAATATACATAGATCACTGTGTAAGTACACTGAGATACTCACCTCTCGGTATACATACACTGCGAAAAAGCACACAGTTTGGTGTATATGCGTGAGAAACACTCCTCTTGGTTGAGATACACACTTGGTTTACACCGTGAGGTTTAACACACTCCTTCTTGGTTTACACACGCTGTGAGATGCACACTTCTTGGTTTACACACGCTGTGAGATACACACTTCTTAGTTTACACACGCCGTGAGATACACACTTCTTGGTTTACACACGCTGTGAGATACACACTTCTTAGTTTACACACGCTGTGAGATACACACTTCTTAGTTTACACACGTCGTGAGAAACACTCCTCTTGGTTTACACACGCTGTGAGATACACACTTCTTGGTTTACACACGCTGAGATACACACTTCTTGGTTTACACACGCTGTGAGATACACACTTCTTGGTTTACACACGCTGTGAGATACACACTTCTTAGTTTATACACGCTGTGAGATACACACTTCTTAGTTTACACACGCTGTGAGATACACACTTCTTAGTTTACACACGCTGGGAGATACACACTTCTTAGTTTACACACGCCGTGAGATACACACTTAGTTTACACACGCTGTGAGATACACACTTCTTAGTTTACACACGCTGTGAGATACACACTTCTTAGTTTACACACGCTGTGAGATACACACTTCTTAGTTTACACACGCCGTGAGATACACACTTAGTTTACACACGCTGTGAGATACACACTTCTTAGTTTACACACGCTGTGAGATACACACTTCTTAGTTTACACACGCTGTGAGATACACACTTCTTAGTTTACACACGCCGTGAGATACACTCCTCTTGGTTTACACACGCTGAGATACACACTTCTTGGTTTACACACGCTGTGAGATACACACTTCTTGGTTTACACACGCCGTGAGATACACACTTCTTGGTTTACACACGCTGTGAGATACACACTTCTTGGTTTACACACGCCGTGAGATGCACACTTCTTGGTTTACACACGCCGTGAGATGCACACTTCTTGGTTTACACACGCTGTGAGATACACACTTCTTGGTTTACACACGCCGTGAGATGCACACTTCTTAGTTTACACACGATGTGAGATACACACTTCTTAGTTTACACACGCTGTGAGATACACACTTCTTAGTTTACACACGCTGTGAGATACACACTTCTTGGTTTACACACGCCGTGAGATACACACTTCTTGGTTTACACACGCCGTGAGATACACACTTCTTGGTTTACACACGCTGTGAGATACACACTTCTTGGTTTACACACGCTGTGAGATACACACTTCTTAGTTTATACACGCTGTGAGATACACACTTCTTAGTTTACACACGCTGTGAGATACACACTTCTTAGTTTACACACGCTGGGAGATACACACTTCTTAGTTTACACACGCCGTGAGATACACACTTAGTTTACACACGCTGTGAGATACACACTTCTTAGTTTACACACGCTGTGAGATACACACTTCTTAGTTTACACACGCTGTGAGATACACACTTCTTAGTTTACACACGCCGTGAGATACGCTGTGAGATACACACTTCTTAGTTTACACACGTCGTGAGATACACACTTCTTAGTTTACACACGCTGTGAGATACACACTTCTTAGTTTACACACGCCGTGAGATACACACTTCTTAGTTTACACACGTCGTGAGATACACACTTCTTAGTTTACACACGCTGTGAGATACACACTTCTTAGTTTACACACGCTGTGAGATACACACTTCTTAGTTTACACACGCCGTGAGATACACACTTCTTAGTTTACACACGCCGTGAGATACACACTTCTTAGTTTACACACGCTGTGAGATACACACTACTTAGTTTACACACGTCGTGAGATACACACTTCTTAGTTTACACACGTCGTGAGATACAGTCCAATAAATTAGTAACCTCGCCATGTAATTTATTATGACTCATCAGGAAGAATGACGCCTGGAAGACAGAGAAGAACCCAGATGGAACTTGTTGTTCCATAACCAGTACAGAGGATCCTTAAGACACACGTAAGTTCCACCGTCTTCTCATAACATTTTCACTTTTTCCACTATAATCTACCTTGTCCATAATTACTATCGCCTCTTAAACAAGGCAATACTTTGAACATTCCCATGAGGCCAACAGTTTACCATTTTAATAATGACCTGAACCTCATTAATACAGCACAACGAGGGGGAATTATTGGTTGGATCAGCTGCCTCTGGTTTGTTTATGTTTGTGTGGGAAGGGAAGGTTGGGGGTTATGAATGGGACGGTGATATTGCTTTTCTGTGTTGTGGTGACTCTGGGAGAGGTTAGTGATGCTGGGTGAGGGAGATCTGGTGGAAAATCTAGGGTGAGAGATTTTGGTTGAAGATGCTGGGTAGAGATGCTGTGTTTGTATATAGTTATATACCCCGAGAAGCGTACATCTCTCAATGTTTGTATACCAGGAAATGTATGTCTCTCAGCGTATATATACCGAGAATATACTTTAATCATTATGTCAGGTATTAAAGTATTATTGATTGGTGGTGAACATGTGACTTGCAGCCTTAATGACGCTCGTGTAGTAGATAGACTTAAAACTCATTTAATCAACCAACCAACCTTAGCTGATTCCAGATACCTATTTATTGCTAGGTGAAGAGAAGCAGCAGGTATGAAGATATTTTTCAATAGGTCTCACCCTGCCTGGTGATCGATCCCGGGTCCCAGTGATAGTGAGCCTCGCTGGCCACCTTTATTAGGAGACTCGAGCCTGCGCCAGTCCTTAAAAAACACACAGGTTTACCGCTTCAAATAAAAATTAGTAAATGAATTTTTGAATTATTAATTTAAAAATAATAATTTAATCAAGACAAACGAAAACAATCGGTTGGTTCGCATTGTTTTTTAATTGTCTTCTATAATTCTGAATACCACAGGCAGCAGCCCAACCCAAAAAAATCACGAATTTCTTTCAAATCCAAAACACGTTCATGGACTGATCACGTTCATAATTATTATTTTTGGACTTCATATATACATAATTTGTAGAAATGTATATATATATATAATATATATATATATATTATATATATATATATATATATATATATATATATATATATATATATAAATTTTCTTTTGGCTCATCTAATTTGTAGTTAATAATGATGGTATTGTGTGTACTATTGATATTTTAACACGCACACACACACATCAATCAGATAACTGCTGCAGCATACGGGCGCCTGGCAAACCTAAGGATAGCGTTCCGATACCTCAGTAAGGAATCGTTCAAGACTCTGTAAACCATTTACGTCAGGCCCATACTGGAGTATGCAGCACCTGTTTGCAATCCACACCTGGTCAAGCACGTCAAGAAATTAGAGAAATTGCAAAGGATTGCAACAAGACTAGTCCCAGAGCTAAGGGGAATGTCCTACGAAGAAAGGTTAAGGGAAATCGGCCTTACGACACTGGAGGACAGGAGGGTCAGGGGAGACATGAAAACGACATATAAAATACTGCGCGGAATAGACAAGGTGGACAAAGACAGGATGTTCCAGAGATGGGACACAGAAACAAGAGGTCACAATTGGAAGTTGAAGACTCAGATGAATCAAAGGGATGTTAGGAAGCATTTCTTCAGTCGTAGAGTAGTCAGGAAGTGGAATAGCCTAGAAAGTGACGTAGTGGAGGCGGGAACCATACATAGTTTTAAGACGAGGTATGATAAAGCTCATGGAGCAGGGATAGAGAGGAACTAGTAGCAATCAGTGAAGAGGCGGGGCCAGGAGCTATGAATCGACCCCTGCAACCACAAATAGGTGAGTACAAACAAACACACACACACACACACACACACGCACACACGGGTAACTGGATATAGATTAAGAGGACGGAAGATGTGTCAACACGATATAATCTTCAAAGAGCAGAGTAAACACTAGGAGTCTGGAGGCCATCTTGTTTGACTTTATAATATAATCTACTGTTATCCCTACGTGTATGATCACTACTACTGCTGCTACTACTGCTTCTGCATTTCTCTTCTGCTGCTGCTACTGCTACTACTCTGCTGATGCTCTGCTACTATCTGCTGCTACTCTGCTTTGCTACTGCTGCTCTACTGCTAGCACTGCTGCTCTGCTGCTCCACTACTGCTGCTCTGCTGCTCTACTGCTGCTGCTGCTCTGCTGCTGCTACTGCTGCTGCCAGCGCTGCGGCGCACTGCGGCTGCTGCACTGTGCTGCTGCGCGCGCCTGTTGCTGCCCGAGCTGTTCTGCTGCTGCTGCTGCTGCTGAGACGCTGCTGCTGCACGTGCCTGCTGCTGCTGCAGCTGCTGCTGTGCTGCTGCTGCCTGCTGCTGCTGCTGGCGGCAGCAGGCTGCTGCTGCTGCGCAGCGCGCGCTGCTGCTGCTGCTACTGCTGCAGCAGCTGCTGCTGCTGCTGCGCAGCAGCTGCTGCTGCTGCACTGCTGCAGCTGCTGCTGCTGCTGCGCTAGCTGCTTGCTGCTGCTGCACACTGCTAGCGCCAGCAGCACTGCTGCTGCTGCTGCTGCAGCAGCAGCAGCAGCTGCTGCTGCTCGCAGCGCTGCTGCTGCTGCTGCTGCGGCTGCTGCTGCTGCTGCTGCTGCTGCTGCGCGCGCTGCTGCTGCTGCTGTGCGCAGCTGTCAGCAGACTGCTGCGAGCAGCAGCTGGCTGTGCTGCTGCTGCTGCTGCAGCGCTCTGCTGCTGCTGCTGCTGCGGCTGCTGCTGACTGCTGCTGCTGCTGCTGCTGCTGCTGCTGCACGCTGCAGCTGCTGCTGCTGCT
>NC_091374.1:431681-449181 GCF_038502225.1 Cherax quadricarinatus
TAGTGTAAATTATAATGGTAGTAGATATTTCATTATAAAAATTAAATGGTATTGTGCTTTATATTAGTATGAAATTTTGTGGGATAGTACAGTGGGAAATTTATATACATTTATTTGTATGCAATTTATTAATTCGTTATATGGTATAAAACAATTATATGGGAGTATCTTAAATTAGATAAAATTTAATGGGGTGTAACTGGTATGGGGGTAGTTGCGGGGGTCAGTGGTATGGGAGCAATTTATGGGGGTGTAGTACAACGGTATAGTGGTAGTTGCGTGGTATAAATTTTAGTAGTAACATGTAGTGGTGTAGTAGCGGGGGTTATGGTAGTATCGTGGTATTGGTATTTTGGGGGTGGGTTGTGGTGTAGTACAATGGTTATGGTGTGGGGGCAATGGTAATGGTGGGGGTGCAGTGGTATGGTTTATGTCAATGGTATATGGTATTAACAAAAGGTATGTGGTAGTAGTACGGGGGTATTGGTGTAGTAGCGGGGGTACAGTGGTAGTAGTAGCAATGGTATATTTGGGGTTTGGGGTTAGTGGTAGTATACAATGGTATGGTGGTGGTAGTATGGTATGGGGGTGGGTTTTTAACATTTAGTGGTAGTAGTGGGGGTGGTACGGTGGTGGGAGTGTAATGGTATATGGGGGTAGTGCAATGGTATGGGGGTAGTGTAGCAATGGTTAGTGGTAGTGTAGTGGTTGTGGTGGGATTGCAATGGGAAATGGTAGTAGTGCAACATAGTGGTGGGAGTCGGTGGTATGGCGGGAGTGTCGGGGGTATGTGGTGTGTACTGGTATGTGGTAGTATAGCTGGTATGGGGGTGGTAGTGCGTGGTTGTGGTAGTGTAGCAATGGTTGTGGTAGTATAGCAGTGGCATAGTGGTGTATAAAATGGTATTGTTTGTAGATAATGGTGGTGGTATGGCAAGGATGATGGTAGTAGTAGCATTTGGGATATGGTAGTGTGCGTGGGTATAGTGGTGGGAGTGAATGGGTAATTTATATAGCAATGGCATAGTGGTAGTAGTGCAATGGTTGGTGATAATTGGGTTAATTTGGGGTAGTTGATGGCATATGGTAGTGTACAATGGTATGGTGGTTAAAGGGAATGGTTGTGGTAGTGTAGCGTGGTATGTGGTAGTAGTAGCAGTGGTATGGGGTTGGGAGAACGGGGCTATTGGTAGTAGCACGGGGGATATGGTAAAGTAATAGAGGGATGGGTTATTTGTAGTAATGGCATAGTGTTTTTGTGGTGGTTGGGGGGTAGTGTAATGGCATGTGGTAAAATAGTACAAAATTTAGTGGTAGTAGTAGCATGGGATGGGGGTATAAGGGAACGTGCTATGGGGGAGTAGCCTGGTATTGGTATAATCAATGGTATGGGGGTAGTGTGTTTTGGGATGTGGTAGTTACAGAGGATGTGGTATATTGCAATGGTATATGGTGTAGCAGTGGTATTTGTGAATAGAAATGTGGTATGTAACAATGGTATGGGGGTGGTAGCAGTGGTTTGGTATAGTGCATTACGGGGGTGGGGTGATGGTATATGTTTGTAGTAGCGTGGTATAGTGGTGTAGTACATTATGGGGGTTATAGCAGTGGGTATAGTGGTAGTATAGTAATGGCATGGTGGTAGTGGGAGCAAGTATATGGTGGTGTAGGAAAATTTTATGGTAGTAGCACGGGGGTATTGGTAGTAATAGCAATTATTGGGGGGTAGTGTAATGGCATATGGTAGTAGTAGAGTGGTATGGTGGTGTAGAGAATTAGTGGTAGTAGTAAGGTGGTATATGGTAGTAGTGCAATGGCATGGGGGTGTGGGAGGTTATGGGGTTGTTTTCGGTTAAAAAATGGTAGTAACGGGGGTATGGGGGTATAGTGCGTGGTATAGTGGTATATACAATGGTATGGTGGGTAACAAAGGTATGTGGTAGTATACTGGTATAGTGGTATAGTAGCAGTAATTATGTGGGGTAGTAGCGGGGGTATAGTGGTAGTAGTAGCATGGTTATGGTAGTATACGGGGGTATTGGTGTAGTATATTTGGGAAATGGTAGTGTGCAGTGGCATGGTGGTATTGGGAAGGTATAGTAGGGTGGTCGTGGTAGTGGGAAGGGAAGTTGGGGGTATAAGCAATGGTATGGGGGGTAGTGTACGTGGTATGGGGGTGTGTACAATCAATTTGGGGGAGTAGCATGGTACAGTGGTGTGGGAGCAATGGTATGTTAGTGGTCAGTGGTACAGTGGTGTAGTGCAATGGTATGGTGGTATAGTAACAATGGTATAGTGGTAGTAGTGCAGTGGCATGTGGGGTAGTGAAAGGCATAGTGGGTAGTAGCGGGGGTGCAGTGGTATAGTACGGGGATGGGGGTAGTAGTAGCAATGGTATGTGGTGTATGCAATGGCATGGTTTTGGGAGTAGCAATGGTATAGTGGTAGTGTAATTGGCATAGTGGTAGTGTGATGGTATGTGGTAGTATAGCAATGGTATATGGTGGGGTGGTATTGGGAGTATGCAATGGTATGTGGTAGTAGTGCAGTGGTATAGTGGGAGTAGTAGCAATGGCATGTGGGGTGTAACAATTATAGTGGTAGTAGTAGCAGTGGTATGGGGGTGTATGCATGGTATGTGGTAGTGTAGCAATTTCATAGTGGTGTAGCACAGTGATACAGTGGTGTATGATGGTATGTGGTAAAGTAGAGTGGTATGTATGTTCGTGGTATGTGGTAGTAGTAGCAATGGTATGGGGGTATAGTAGCGTGGTATGGTGGTAGTATTTGCAATGGCATAGTGGTAAGTAGCGGTGGTACGGGGGTTTTGTGGAGGGTATGGTGGTTAGTGCGTTTTGGGATAGTGTTTGTAGTAGAATGGCATTGTGGTAGTAAAGAATTTTGGGAGTGGTAGTAGTAGCGGGGGTTGGGGGTGTAGTAGCAATGTTTAGTGGTATAGTGCAGTGGTTTGGTTTAGTAGTAATGGCATAGTGGTGTAGTAGCAATGGTATAGTGGTGTAGTACATGGTATAGTGGTAGTATAGCAGTGGTATAGTGGTAGTATTTTATTGGGAAGTGGTGATAGCAATGGATTTGGTATTTGTAGCAATGGTATAGTGGTTAGTGCAGTGGTAAATTGGGAGTAGTAGTAATGGCAAGTGGTGGGATGCAATGGTATGTGGTGGGAGTAGCAGTGGTATAGTGGTAGTAGTAATAAAGGCATAGTGGTAGTGTACTGGTATGGTGGTAGTAGTATAATGGCATGTGGTATTTGTAGTAATTATAGTGGTGTGGGAGCAATTATGGGGGTATAGTAGCAGTGGTATATGGTGGTATAAAAGGGGATGGGGGTGGGAGTACAATGGTATGGGGGTAGTGTACTGGTTATGGTGTAGTGCAATGGTTGTGGTGTGTAGCAATGGTAATATGGTAGTGGCAATGGTATGGTGGTAGTAGTAAACGTGGTATAGGGTGGTAGTAATTTGGGATGGGGGTGTAGTGAAAGGGAATGTGGTGTGGGGAATTTGGGATATGGTAGTAGTAGTAATGGCATATGGTGGGAGCTGGTTAGTGGTGCAGTAGCGTGGTATGGGGGTAGTAGTAGTAATGGCATAGTGGTATGTACAATGGTTGTGGTGTGGGAGCTGGGTTTGTGGAGTGTACGTGGTATAGTGGTAGTATAGTAATGGCATGGGGTGGGAGTAGCAAATTTTATGGGGGTAGTGTGCTGGTATAGTGGTGTAGTGTAATGGCAAATGGTAGTAGTAGCAGTGGGTTTTGGGGGTGTAGTATAATGGCATGGGGGTGTGGGAGTAATGATATGGGGGTAGTGCAATGGTTGTGGTGTAGTAGCGTGGTATAGTGGTAGTGTAGCAATGGTATGTGGTGTGTAAAAGGTATAGTGGTGTAGTAGCAATGGTATGGGGGTAGTGGGAGCAATTATAGTGGTAGTAACAATGGTTTTTTAGTGGTAGAGAATTTGGTGGTATAGTAGCGTGGTATGGGGGTAGTGGGAGTAATGGCATAGTGGTAAATGTGCAATTTTAGTGGTGGGAGTGGGGGGTATATGGGGTGTAGTAATGGCATAGTGGTAGTTACAAAATTTTGTGGTAGTGTAGCGTTATAGGGGGGTGTAGTAATGGCATAGTGGTAGTGTAGCATTATGGTGGTGTAGTAGCGGTGGTATATTAGTAGTAGGTTTTTATTGGTTTTGCTGGTTGGGGGGTTGGGACGGGGGGTTATGGTGGTATATGGTGGTATGGGGGTAGTAGTAGTGGTTGTGGTAGTAGTACAAATTTTAGGGGGTAATGGTAGCAATGGTATGGGGGTAGTGTAACAATGGTTAGTGGTAGTAGGGAATTTTGTGGTAGTGTAGCAATGGGATAGTGGTGTAGTAGCAATGGTATGGGGGTAGTAGTAGATGGTTATGGGGTGTACTGGGATAATGGTGATAGCAATGGTATATGGGAGTATAGCAATGGCATAATGGTAGTGTACGTGGTATAGTGGTGTAGTAGGTGGTATAGTGGTAGTAGTAGGTGGTATGTGGTAGTGTAGCATGGTATGTGGTGGTACAATGGTATGTGGTGTAGTAGCTTAAATGGTATTGTTGGTATAGTGGTAGTATGCAATGGTATAGTGGTAGTATGCAATGGGATGTGGTAGTGTATCTTTTACAGTGGTAGTGTAGCAATGGTATAGTGGGGTGTAGCGTGGTACGGGGGTAGTAGTAGCAATGGTATAGTGGTAGTAAGCAATGATTTGTGGTAGTTGCAATTATAGTGGTAGTAGTGCGTGGTATAGTGGTAGTGTAGATGGTTAGTGGTGTGTGTGGTTATTGTGGTAGAAAAATTTGAGTGGTAGTAGTCTGGTATAGTGGTGTAGTGCGGGGGTTTGGTAGTGTAGCTGGTATGTGGTAGTGTAGCGGGGGTATGTGGTAGTGTACAAAGGTATGGGGGTAGTGTAGCGTGGGGATGGTGGTAGTGGTTTGGGGGGTATAGTGGTGGGGTGGTATTGGTGTAGTACCGTGGTATGGGGGTAGTAGTACAATGGTATGGGGGTATAGTGGGATTTGGGATGTGGTAGTAGTAGCAATGGTATAGTGGTAGTAGTAGCAATGGTATAGTGGTAGTAGTAGCAATGGTATAGTGGTAGTAGTAGCAGTGGTATAGTGGTAGTAGTAGCAGTGGTATAGTGGTAGTGTACAATGGATGGGGGTTTGTTACGTGGTATAGTGGTAGTGTAGCAGTGGTATAGTGGTAGTATAGCGTGGTATGTGGTAGTAGTAGCAATTTAGTGGTAGTAGTAGCTGGTATATGGTGTAGTGAAAGGTTGTGGTGTAGTAGCAATGGATTGGTGGGAGTCGGTGGTATATGGTGTAGTAGCGTGGTAATTGGTAGTAGAATTATGTGGTTAGTAACGTGGTGTGTTTGTGTGCAGTGGTATGTGGTAGTGTAGAGTGGTATGGGGGTAGTAGCATTGGAAAGGGGGTGGGGGGGGACAGGATGTGGTGTTAGCAGTGGTCGTGGTAGTGTACCTGGTATGGTGGTATTAACAATGGTATGGTGGTATTTGGGGTTTGGGATGTGGTAAGGGCGTGGGAATGGTGTGTAGCAAAAGTATGTGGTAGTTTCGTGGTCTTGGGATACAATGGTATAGTGTTAGTGGAATGGTATGTGGTGTGTAGCAATGGTATAGTGGTTAGTAGCGTGGTATGGTGGTAGTGGGGATATTAGTGGTAGTAGTAGCAAAAATTTTATGGTAGTAGTACAATGGTATAGGGGAGTAGTAGCAATGGTTAGTGGTAGTAATAAAAGTGGTATATGGTAGTATAGAATGGTATAGTGGTAGTGTAGCGTGGTATTTTTAGTAGTACAATGGTATATGGTGTAAGTGATGGTATGTGGTAGTAGTAGCGTGGTATAGTGGTAGTAGTAGCAGTGGATAGTGGTAGTAAGGGGAGTGGTTTGGTGTGGGAAAATGGTATGTGGGATGTGCGGGGGTATGGGGGTGGGATGCAATGGTATGTGGTGTAGTAGAAAGGTATAGTGGTAGTGGGAGCTGGTATGGGTGGGGGTTGCGGTGGTTGGTGGTGTGTGCGGGGGTATGGGGGTGTAGTACTGGTATTGGTAGTAGTGGGGGTGGTATGGGGGTAGTAGTGGGGGTGGTATTGGTAGTGTAGGGGTATGGGGGTGGGAGTGGAATTTTAGTGGTAGTAGTAGCGTGGTATGTGGTAGTGTACTGGTTAGTTGTAGTAGCAATGGCATAGTGGTGTAGTAGGGTGGTATGTGGTAGTGTAACGGGGGTATAGTGGTAGTAGTGCAGTGGTATAGTGGTGGTAAAATGGTTGGGGGTGTATACATTAAATGGGAGATAGCAATGGTATAGTGGGGGTTTGTAGCAAAGGTTAGTGGTGTGTAGCAATGGTATATTTATATGCAGTGGTATTGGTAGTAGTGAGATGGTTAATTGGGGTTGTGCTTTTATGGGGGTAGTGTAGCATGGTATGGTGGTGTAAGGGGGTTGCAGTGGTTAATGGTTTGTAGAATTATTTAAGTTTGAATGGTTTAAAAGGGGTAGTAGCAATTATAGTGGTAGTAATAACAATGGTATAGTGGTATAGACAATGGTATAGTGTAGTAGTACGTGGGTTGTGGTAGGGGGACAGTGGTCAGTGGTGGGATTTGCAATGGTATGGGGGTAGTAGTAACAGTGGTCAGTGGTAGTAGTAGCAAGTAGGTATAGTGGAAAAAATAACAAATGGTCAGTGGTAGTAGTAGCAATGGTATAGTGGTAGTAGTAGCAGTGGTATAGTGGTAGTAGTGACAGTGGTACAGTGGTAGTAGTAGCAATGGTATAGTGGTAGTAGTAACAGTGGTACAGTGGTAGTAGTGGGAGTGGGGATGGTGGTAGTGGGAACATTGGGGACAGTGGTGGGAGTAGCAAAAAGGGATTTGGGAGTAGAACAGTGGTCAGTGGTAGTAGCCGGGGGTGTGAGTAAGGCGGGGGTGGGGTTATGGTGGGAGGAAAGGGAATTGGGGTTTTTCTGGGGGCGGTGGGAGTTGGTGGGGAATGGGGGTAATGGGCATTAACAGTGGCAGTAAAGTTGGCATTAACAGTAATAAATAGTAATGGGAGCTTCAGTAATATATTTAAAAGGGAACATTAACGGGAATGGGAGTAATGGCATTAACAGTAACAGTGAAATTTGGGAAACCGGTAACGGGAGTAATGTAGCATTAACAAATTACGGGATTTAATTTGGGATTAACAGTAACAGTAGTAATAGCAGCATTAACGGGAATGGGAGTAATGGGCATTAACAGTCCAAATAGTAAAAGGGAGCTTCGGTAACAATAAATAATAGGGATTAACAGTAAAAAGGGAGTAATATCAGCATTGACGGTAACAGTAGTAATAGCGGGATTAACGGGAAAAAAGGGAGTAATGGGGGCCTTAACGGGAACGGTATTTAAAGGGAAACCCTTAACAGTTTAAAATATTTAAAGGGAGCATTAACCCGTAAAATAATAAAAGGGCATTAACGGGAACGATGATAATACGGCATTAACGGGAACGGGGGTAATTGGCTTAACAGTAAAAAGGTAGTAATAGCGGGATTAACGGGAACAGTATTTAAAAGCTTAACGGGAACGGGAGTAATGGGGGTTAACGGGAACGGTAGTAACTTGGCATTAACGGGGGCAGTGGGAATGGCAGCATTAACGGGAACGGGACTAAACGGGATTAACGGGAACAGTTTAATGGCAGCATTAACGGGAACGGTAATTGCAGCATTAACGGGAACGGGAGTAATAGCGGGGTTAAAATGTGGGAATGGGAGCTTAACATCAGTGGGAATGGAGCGGTTTTTTTTGGGGGTAATGGCTTAACGGGAACGGGAGTAATGGGGAAACATTAAGAAAAATTGGGGGTAAAGGGGGCTTAACGGTAACGGGGGTAATGGGGGCATTAACGGGAACGGTAGTAATGGAGCTTAACGGGAACGGGGTAATTGGGCATTAACGGGAAAGATTAATGGGAGCATTAACTTTAAAAGTAGTAATGGGAGCATTAACAGTAACAGTAGTTGCGGGATTAACGGGAACGGGAGTAATAGCGGGATTAACGGGAACAGTATTTAAAAGGAGCATTAACGGTAAAAAGGGAGTTTTGGCTTAACAGTAACGGGGGTAATGGCAGCTTAAGGGAACGGGGAAATAATGGCATTAACAGTAAAAGTAGTAATGGGGGCATTAACGGTAACAGTGGTAATTAAAACTTGGAAGGTAGTAATGGCAGCATTAACAGTAACGGTGGGAATCGCATTAACGGGAACAGTAGTAATAGGCCCCGGTAAAGGTAGTAATGGGAGCTTAACGGTAAAAAGTAATGGGAGCATTAACGGTAATGGTAGTAAAAAGGTTTAAAAGGGAACAGTAGTAATGGCAGCATTAACGGGAACAGTAGTAAATTTGGGGGTTAAAATAACAGTGTAATGGGAGCATTAACGGGAATTTGTAAGTTGGGATTAACGGGAACAGTAATGGAGCGTTAAAATCAGTATTTAGCAACGTCTAAAACAAGGAAATAATGGGAGCATTAACGGTAACGGGAGTTGGGGGCATTAACGGTAACCGGGGAAATAATGGCTTAACGGTAACTGAAATTGGGAGCTTAACGGGAACGGGAGTAATGGGAGCATTAAAAAGGAAAATTGGGAATGGGGGCATTAACGGGAACGGGGAATTGGGAGCATTAACGGTAATGGGAGTAATTGGGAGCATTAACGGGAACGATAGTAATGGGAGCTTAACGGGAACGGTAATAGCAGCATTAACAGTAACGGGAGTAATAGCGGCTTTTGGTAAGGGAGTAATAGCGGGATTAACGGGAAAAAAGTAGTAACGGGATTAACGGGAACGGGAGTAATGGGAACTTAACGGGAACGAAAGTTGAGCATTAACAGTAACGGGAGTAATTTGCAGCATTAACGGGAACGGGGGTAATGGGGGCATTAACGGGAAACTGGTAATGGGCATTAACGGTAACGGTGGTAATATCGGGGTTCGGAAATTTGGGGGTAATGGCGGGATTAACGGGAACGGTAGTAATGGGAGCATTAACGGTAATGAAATAGTAATGGCATTAACAGTAACATTTGTAATGGGGGCTTTAAAAGTAACAGTGGTAATGGGCTTAACGGGAACGGTAGTAATGGGAGCATTAACAAAAATAGTAGTAATGGGGAAAATTTAAAAGGGAACGGGAGTAATGGGGGCATTAACGGTAATAGGTAATAGCAGCTTCAGTAACGGGGAATGGTTTTGCATTAACAGTAAAAAAGGGGGTAATTGGGAGCATTCGGGAACAGTAGTAATGGGGCATTAACAGTAACAGTGGTTTGGCATTAACAGTAAAAAGTATTTAAAGGCAGGGGTTAACGGGGAACAGTAGTAATGGGAGCATTAACGGGAAAAAGTGAATTGGCCAAACATTAACGGGAACAGTGGGAATGGGAGCATTAACGGGAACAGTGAAATAATGGCAGCATTAACGGTATCGGTAGTAATGGGGCTTAACGGGAAAAAGGGAGTAATGGCATTAACCCGTAATGGTATTAATTGGGAGCATTAACGGGAACGGTAGTAATGGCATTAACAGTAATAAATAGTAATGGGAGCTTAACAGTAACGGTAATTAAAACGGTTTAACGGGAATAGTAGTCATGGGCATTAACGGTAACGGGGGTAAAGGGGGCATTAACGGGAACGGGGGTAATGGGCTTTAAAAGGTATTTGGGAATTTTGCGGTTAACGGTAACGGTGGGAATGGGGAAAAACGGGAACAGTAGTAATGGGAGCATTAACGGGGGAAAGTAGTAATGCGGCATTAACGGTAACAGTGGGAATGGGGGCATTAACCCGGGAACAGTGGGAATAGCAGCATTAACGGGAACGGGACAATCGGGGGTTTAACGGTAAAAAGGGATTTAAAGGCATTAAAAAGTCAGTAGTAATGGGAGCATTAACGGGAACAGTAGTAATGAGCATTAACAGTAACGGTAGTAATGCGGCATTCCCGTAATGGTAGTAAAAGGCAGCTTAACGGGGGCGGTAGTAATGGCCTTCGTTTAGTATTTAAAGGCAGCTTAACCCCTGGGGGTGGTAATGGGGGCTTCAGTCAGTTAATGCGGGATTAACGGTCAGTAGTAATGGGAGCATTAACGGTAATGGGAGTAATGGAGCATTAACGGGGGCGTGGGAATGGCGGGTTGGGAACGGGAGTAATTGGGGGCATTAACGGTAACGGAATTTAAAAGGGGGCAACGGTCAGTAGTAGCGGAAACGGGGGCGGTTTTAAAAGGGATTAACGGGAACGGGATTAAAAACAGCTTGCAGTCAGTAAAAATAGCAGCATTAACGGGAATTAGTAATTTGCGGGGTTAAAAGGGAACGGGGAGTAAGCTTGGCTTAACGGGAATAAATGGTAAAAGCGGGGTTCGGGAACCCCGTAGTAATGGGAGCATTAACAGTAACATTTGTAATGGGAGCATTAACGGGAACGGTAGTAATGGGGCATTAACGGGAACGGGAGTAATGTAGCATTAACAGTAATTAAAATAATGGCAGCATTAACGGGGAAAAGGGAGTAATGGGAGCTTAACGGGAACAGTGGGAATGGCAAACATTAACGGGAACGGTGAAGTAATCGGCTTAACAGTAATAGTAGTCATGGGAGCTTAACAGTAACAGTAGTAATGGCAGCTTAACAGTAACAGTAATTTAAACCGGGGTTAACTTTAATAGTAGTAATGGGGGCATTACGAAGTCCCCAAATGGTGCCCGGCATTAACGGTAACGGGAGTAAACGGCATTAACGGTTGGGAATGCGGGATTAACGGGGGCAGTAAATAATGGGAGCTTAACGGGAATGGGAGTAATGGAGGGATTAACGGTAACGGGAGTAATGGCTTTAAAGGTAATGGGATTTAAAAGGGGGCATTAACGGGAACGGTGGGAATGCGGGGTTTCGGGGAACGGTATTTAAAGGCAGCATTAACAGTAACGGGGGTAATGGCATTTTTAAAAGTAACGGAAATAATTTGGCATTAACGGGAATGGGAGTAATGCGGGATTAACAGTAACGGGAGTAATTGGGCATTAACGGTAATGGTAGTAATGGCAGCTTAACAGTAACAGTAATGGGGAAATTTAAAAGGGAACCCAAATAATGGGGCATTAACGGCGGTATTTAAAGGCAGCTTAAACCCCTAATAAATAGTAATAGCAGCATTAACGGGAACGGGAGTAATGGCATTAACGGGAACGGGAGTAATTTTGGGGATTAACAGTAACAGTAGTAATGGCCCGATTAACGGTAACGGATAATTTGGGGCATTTAAAGGTAACAGGGAAATTTAAAGGTAACCTGGTAATTGGGGGCGTGTATTTAAAAGTAATATCAGCATTAACAGTAATAGTGGGAACAGCGGGATTAAAACGGTAGTAATGGGGAGCATTAACGGAAAAAAGTAGTAATTGGCATTAACGGTAACAGTGGTAATAGCGGGGTTAACTTTAAAAGTAAAATAATGCGGGATTAACGGGAAGTATTAAAGGAAACATTAACGGGAATAAATAGTAATGGGGGCTTAACGGTAACGTAGTAATGGCAGCATTAACAGTAATAGTAAATAATTGGGAGCATTAACGGGAACAGTAGTAATAGCAGCTTCCCGGGAACAGTATTTAAAAGGGGGCATTAACAGTAACGGTAGTAATAAGGGGCATTAACGGGAACGGGATTAATGGGAGCATTAACGGGAACAGTAGTAATGGGAGCATTAACGGGAACAGTAGTAATAGCAGCTTAACAGTAACGGGAGTAATAGCAGCATTAACGGGAACCGGGGATAAATGGGGGGGAAACATTTTAACAGTAACAGTTGGGTAAAGGGGGCATTGGCAGTTTTCAGTTGGTAATTTGAAGGGATTAACGGTAACAGTAGTAATGGGGCATTAAGGTAGTGTGGGGGTGTATTAACGGTGGGAATGGCAGGTTTAAAGGTTAGTTGTAACTTGGCGTGGGGGGGCTTGGAAAATAGTAATGGCAGCTTAAAATAATGAAGTATAGCGGGGTTAACCCGTAACGGGAGTAATAGCAGCATTGGTAACAGTAGTAATAGCAGCATTAACAGTAATAGTAAGGGGGAATTGGGGGATTAACAGTTGGGAAAAGTAGTGTCTTGGGATTAACAGTAAAAGGTAGTTGCGGCATTAACAGTTTTAAAAGAGTATAATGGGGATTAACGGGAACGGGGGTAATGGCAGCATTAACGGGAGTGGTAATGGCGGGGTTGGTAACGGGGGTAATGGCGGGATTAACGGTAAAGGGAGTAATGGCGGCTTTGGTAACGGTTTGTAATGGCGGCAATTTGTTTTTAACCCCGGGAACGGGAGTAATGGGGGCATTAACGGGAACCGGGGGTAATGGGAGGGATTAACGGTAAAGGGGTAAGTAGGGGGTTAACGGTAAGGTAAAATTTTAAGGGAGCATTAACGGGAAGGGTTTTTTAAACATTAACGGGAACCAAATAAAAATTTGCGGGGTTAACGGGAACAGTGAAAAATAGCGGGGTTCGGGAACGGGAGTAAAAGGGCATTAACGGTTTGGAGTAAAAAGCAGCATTAACGGTAACGGGGAGTAGTAATAGCAGCATTAACAGTAACAGTAGTAATAGCAGCATTAACAGTAACAGTAGTAATAGCAGCATTAACAGTAACAGTAGTAATAGCAGCATTAACAGTAACAGTAGTAATAGCAGCATTAACAGTAATAGTAGTAATAGCAGCATTAACAGTAACAGTAGTAATAGCAGCATTAACAGTAACAGTAGTAATAGCAGCATTAACAGTAACAGTAGTAATAGCAGCATTAACAGTAACAGTAGTAATAGCAGCATTAACAGTAACAGTAGTAATAGCAGCATTAACAGTAACAGTAGTAATAGCAGCATTAACAGTAACAGTTGTAATAGCAGCATTAACAGTAACAGTAGTAATAGCAGCATTAACAGTAACAGTAGTAATAGCAGCATTAACAGTAACAGTAGTAATAGCAGCATTAACAGTAACAGTAGTAATAGCAGCATTAACAGTAACAGTAGTAATAGCAGCATTAACAGTAACAGTAGTAATAGCAGCATTAACAGTAACAGTAGTAATAGCAGCATTAACAGTAATAGCTTTTGTTTTCGTTGTTGTTGTTGAAGTTCCATTGAATATGATTATCATTATAATCAAGGGGGAAGCGCTAAACCCGGAGGATTATACAGCGCCTGGGGGGGGGGATGTGGAAGGCATTCAGACTTAATTCGGGGAACTGGAGCACAGATCCAATTCCCTAAATCAAGAGCCCCTCACCAACATCAAGGAACCTTCCCTGAGGGACATTGAATGAGTGAATTTAGGGTGTATATCTTGATAATGTTAGGCTGCAGGTATGTTTCAGCTATTTATGTTTACTTTGACACGTCAGGAAGCTATATATTTCATTCTGCATGATCTCCGCGAAAAATGGAAGATTTTGTAGTTATCCTTGTTGGAATACTGTGCCAAGTTATTATATATTTGGACATTTTGTGTATAATGCGCATTGTTTACCTGAAGTTTTGTAGTGCTCAACCTAATTAACGATTTTGACGTTTATTGATGCTAAATATTACTCATAAAATATATAAATGAATAATTTAAATGTAAAAACTATCTGTAGTTGTAAAGGGGTGTATATAGGACAAAAAAATATGGAATATTTTGCCTAGAATGAACGTCCATAGACTACGTTAAAGACGGTATTAAAACCAATGAGGTAGTGAGAAGCCAGACACCAGAGGAGGAGGTTGCATCATGTCTCGCTCCTCATATATTGACATTATATTGCTGCCAAGTACGTAAGAGTATACTAATCTTGTGTGTGATGATCCACTGTACAGTGCTGGGAAATAGGTGGGTAGATTTAAGTTGACGTATTGTAGCTGTTGTTAAAATTATAGCCAAATAAGAATGTTGATGGAGGGTGATCTCATGACCCGCGTCACCACATTAATGGCTAATATTACCAGAACTTATTTTCCAGGTTAAAACGGTTGGAACCTATTATTAGGTTAGATAGAATCTGGATATTGATGTCCATTTATGTGTCATGGTTGGTTAAGACCTCCATCAGGACTGATGATGATGGGAAGAATATTGTGATATTTGGCGCCACTTGCATCACTTCACTCTCATGACGCCTATAACATTATTATTTTATTTTATTACTAATGATGACTGCTTTGTATATATATATGTATATATGTATATATATATATATATATATATATATATATATATATATATATTATATATATATATATATATATATATATATATATATATATATATATATATATATATATATATATATATCTCCATGGGGAAGTGGAACAGAATTCTTCCTCCGTAAGCCATGCGTGTCGTAAGAGGCGACTAAAATGCCGGGAGCAAGGGGCTAGTAACCCCTTCTCCTGTATATATTACTAAATATAAAAGGAGAAGCTTTTATTTTTCCTTTTGGGCCACCCCGCCTCGGTGGGATACGGCCAGTGTGTTGAATGAAAGAATATATAATATATTATATATATATATATATATATATATATATATATATATATATATATATATATATATTTATATATATTATATGTATATATATATATATATATATATATATATATATATATATATATATATATATATAAAATATATATATAATGTATATGTATATATATTATATATATGCTGGTGCCTTCATGTATAATAGTGGAGAGGTTGTCGTGAGATTTAATATCGGGTGTAATGCTTAGAGCGACTATAGTGATGTGAGGCATGTAATGTATTCCATTTGGATGCTTTAGCCCACCTGGATGTGAGTGGCTTATGGAAACCCAGCTACAAGCAAGGACCTGGGACACTTTTTACTGTACCTGAGTTTCTCGCTATTTTGAATTACGGTTTAATGCGTTTTTGTAAATATTCTACATCTTTTGACAGTGTTGTTGCTTTTGTTAATATCATTATTATTGTTTTAATGCTGCTTTTGTTACTGTGCTGACATACTGAAAGATGTGTACGTGCTGACGGAAAGATGTGTACGTACTGAAAGGGAAAGATGTGTACCTGCTAACGGAAAGATATGAATGTGTTGACAGGGGAAGATGTGTACATGGTAATATAGAGAAAGTTGTGTACATGCTGACACTGGAGAGAGAGAGAGAGAGAAAGAGAGAGATCTGTATATGCTGACATAGAGAAAAGTGTGCACGTACAGACAAGAGAGAAAGATGTATACATGCAGACATAAGAGAGAAAGATGTGTACATACAGACAGGATAGAAAGATGTGTACATACAGACATAAAGATGTGTACATAGAGAAAGACGTGTACATGCAAACAATCTTTTTCCTCACACGCAGTGATTATACAGCGCCTTGGGGAACAAGAGCCAGCTCCAATTCCTTAGATCATGACCCAATTTTCTAGAATCAAGGCACCTACCATGAAAATTTAAAAAAAAAATCCCAATTTACTTTTCATTATTGCTTTCATTATACCAAAAAAAACTACATTCAGATATATTCCGAATTTGCGTAATTTTTCTTACTACACAGACGATGTGGCAGCGTGTGATGTAAGCTGAGCCTCGCCTTTGATCACTGACGCTGCCAGATATTGGAAATGTATTAATTTTCCGTTTACTAGTCACATTAGCATGGTCAATTTCATGTTTTCGAAATTTTCATGTTCATATTTGTGGCAGAAAAGTTTTATTTTGAAGATTTTTGTCGTTTGGTCATCAGAGCTTGGTGGAATTGATGTTTGTTGATACATGTGTGTTGATGTGTGCTGGTACATGTGTGTTGATGTGTGCTGGTACATGTGTGTTGATGTGTATTGATGCACGTGTGTTGATGTGCTTTGATTTGTGACTCACGTATATATCGTATAATTTATCTGTATGCTATTGTGTGATTTGTATATATGTTGGGGATGATTTTCGTATGTGTTGAAGACTGATTTGTAAGTATTTTGAGGACTAATTTGTGTACATATATGTTAGTGTTAAAGACTGAACTGTGTATATGTTGGGCTCCTGATTCAATTTGATCAAGAGTCCTTCACCAGAAGTGTTATAAACCTCCAGTAAATCAGTATAGCTACAATTCCTGTGTTCATCTATAATCTAAATCCTAGGAGAAATTCTATAGGGAAAGAAGTCAAGAATATGGTGATAAGGAGTTAGAGCCGCTCTAAGAAACAACCTGCTTGATCAGGTAGTCAAGAATGAAATCTGGCTTCTGGACTCTTGCATCAGGTCACAGGTATGTCTCGGGAAGTGGAATAAGAGATAGTAGCAGTAACAATCAGTCAGTGACATACAGTAAAGCACTGACAGTCAGAGAGTAGCAGACAGAAATACGGAGAGGCAATAACAGTCATAGAGAGAGAGACAGGTAGTCAAACAGAGCGTTTAAAAGTAATTACTATATAAAGACTGTGTCAAACATGCTGACAATCTCCAACTAAAGTTGAGAGACAGAGAGATCAGAGGCGAATGTCAATCACGTCCATCAAATTTTCAAGGTTAAATATTGACACAAGCTGCCAGACTCAATATCTTCAACCCCTGTCACCCTTCCCTGCCTTCAACCCCTGTCACCCTTCTCTGCCTTGAACCCCTGTCACCTTTCCCTGCCTTCCCCCTTACATACGCATGCGCACACACACACACACACACACACACACACACACACACACACACACACACACACACACACACACACACACACACACACACACACACACACACACACACACACACACACACACACACACACACACACACACACACACACAAACACACACACACACACACACACACACACACACAAAAACACACATATATATATATACACACACACACACACACACACACACATGCACACACAGAGGAGAGGTTTGTTCCCAAGGGAAACAGAAATAATGGGAAGAACAGAACGAGTCCTTGGTTCACCCAAAGGTGTAGGGAGGCAAAAACTAGGTGTACTAGAGAATGGAAAAGGTACAGAAGACAGAGAACTCAGGAAAATAAAGAAATCAGCCGAAGAGCCAGAAACGAATATGCACAGATAAGAAGGGAGGCTCAGAGACAATATGAAAATGACATAGCATCAAAAGTAAAGACTGACCCGAAGCTGTTGTACAGCCACATCAGGAGGAAAACAACAGTCAAGGACCAGGTAATCAGACTGAGGAAGGGTGATGGGGAATTCACAAGAAACGACCGAGAGGTTTGTCAGGAGCTCAACACAAGATTTAAAGAGGTATTTACAGTGGAAACCAGTAGGACTCCAAGAAATCAGAACTGGGGGGCACACCAGCAAGTGCTGGATGAGGTACA
>NC_091374.1:456681-459181 GCF_038502225.1 Cherax quadricarinatus
TATATATATATATATATATATACATGCAACAAGATCACAGTAAACAGGTGATTTCAAAATATGCAAAACAACCACTCTGAAAGAATAGAAAAATTCCAAGCGCTTTCGTGACTACTCACATTATCAAGGAACTATGAAAGTGAAGCATCCAAGGAAGCTATATAAGGGGTCGGCCAGCACCTCACTATCAGATCCCACAACGGTTAAACACGTGACGCGCGGCGAGCAAACTTGGACAGGTCCTTTGCAAAACTCACCCCCAAGCTATTTATTTGTCCAGTGTATTATTAAATTCTACCCAAATTCTATTAATTATAAATGGATCTAATTTATATAAACCAAAGGAAATATTCATATTATTGTCAAAACTGGTTTTTATGAAACAAGATTCAATTATATTCCTGTCGACCATGGACTTGCTTGATACTACTTTCTTAACTTTTTGAAAATCAATTGGATGGTTAAAATCTCTTACATGAATAAATAGAGCATTGGAATCTTGTCCAGTTCTAATGCTATATTTATGTTGTTTTAATCTTAGTTCGAGATTTTTACCAGTTTGACCGTAATAAACTTTATCGCAAATTTTACAAGGAATCTTATAGACACATCCATCAGCATTTTGGTTAAAACCAAACATTCCCAATTGCCCTCAAAGATTCTTTAAGTGTTATGATACACTTAATAACAATAAAAATTTGCGCCTTACTAAAGCAGACAAAATAAATGCAATAGTAATTATGAAAGAAAATGATTACCAAGAAAAAATGAATAATCTCTTAGATGATACTGAAACCTATTCTAAACTTAGGAAAAATCCCCTAGAAACCGTTAACAGCAATTTCAATAAAACAATAAAACTTCTACTGAAAGGCAAAGATGAATTAGTCAAACAATTTACTTCCACTAATCCATCTTTACCTTACATGTATGGACTAATAAAAACACACAAACCAGGGAATCCAGTCAGACCAATTATTAGCTCCATAGGGTCAGTTTCATATAAATTATCCAAATGGCTTGTCGATATTTTGAGCCCTATTGTTGGCAAAATTTCTAACTTTAATGTTAAAAACAACATAGACTTGGTTGATAAATTAAACTCCTTGACTGACTTAAATGATTTTAACATGGTTAGTTTTGATGTTACTTCCTTGTTTACGAAAGTTCCTGTTGATGATTTATTAAGTTTCTTATCTGAAGAACTCGTTAACTATGATTTACCATTGCCAGTTCCTACTATCATTAAACTTATTAAACTTTGCATTGTTGATGCAAAATTTGTATTTAATGATAAGTTTTACACTCAAAAGTTTGGTATGGCAATGGGAAATCCTCTTTCACCTGTTCTTAGTAACCTATACATGGAATTTTTTGAAACAAGGTTGCTTAACACAATCCTCCCCAATAGAGCTAAATGGTTCAGATATGTTGATGATATTTTGTGCCTTATGCCCAAAAATGTAGATATACACCATTTTCTTGGAAAATTAAATAGCTTAGCCCATTCTATAAACTTTACTGTTGAGTTTGAAGAAAATAACTCATTGCCTTTTCTAGATGTTTTAATTATTAAGGGTAATAATGAATTCAAATTTAAAATTTACAGAAAACCTACAAATAACTGTTCCTATGTCCACTATTATTCCTCGCATCAAGATAGAGTCAAACTGTCTGTTTTCTCATCAATGTTTTTGAGAGCTTTACGAATTTGTAGTCCTGAGTTCATAGATGAGGAAATATCCAAAATTTATGAAATAGGTAATGATTTAAAATACCCAAGAAATGTAATTGATAAATCTTTTAAAGTTGCTAGGAACACTTTTTATAATCCAAAAAAGGGCAACCAGCCTTATTCAACTAAAAATATGTTGGTTCTCCCTTACCATGAAAACTTGGTTGATATGCCTTCTCTTCTTAAGACTTTTAATATTAAAGTTGTATTCAAAAATCTTGATACAGTAAAAAAACTTTTGATTAAGAATTCCCCCCAAAATGCTGATGGATGTGTCTATAAGATTCCTTGTAAAATTTGCGATAAAGTTTATTACGGTCAAACTGGTAAAAATCTCGAACTAAGATTAAAACAACATAAATATAGCATTAGAACTGGACAAGATTCCAATGCTCTATTTATTCATGTAAGAGATTTTAACCATCCAATTGATTTTCAAAAAGTTAAGAAAGTAGTATCAAGCAAGTCCATGGTCGACAGGAATATAATTGAATCTTGTTTCATAAAAAGCAGTTTTGACAATAATATGAATATTTCCTTTGGTTTATATAAATTAGATCCATTTATAATTAATAGAATTTGGGTAGAATTTAATAATACACTGGACAAATAAATAGCTTGGGGGTGAGTTTTGCAAAGGACCTGTCCAAGTTGGCTCGCCGCGCGTCACGTGTTTAACCGTTGTGGGATCTGATAGTGAGGTGCTGGCCGACCCCTTATATAGCTTCCTTGGATGCTTCACTTTCATAGTTCCTTGATAATGTG
>NC_091374.1:461681-469181 GCF_038502225.1 Cherax quadricarinatus
CCTGTGTCCTCGACATGTAAGGTGGGAGGGGAGGTAGGAAGCTGGAGCTTGACACGAGTGTATGACCACTGTTACCACAACCCCCATTACCACTATAATCATTTATTTATTTATTTATTTTTATTTATTTATTTCCAATTTGAGCACACATACAGAGGTACAAAAAAATACAGATAAGAGCAGCATGCCAAAGCCACTTATACTATGCATAGCATTACGGGCTGGCTTAAAATTAACTTAAGATTAACTAAGCAATGATGAAATCAGTGATAAAACATTAATGTAAACAGATTACTATAAAGCACAAGTGAGTATTACAAAGACAGGTCATATGGTTGTATTCAGTTAGGTAGTGATTCTGTTAGGTTGTGTATTTAAAAAATAATAAAGTTAGATTGGGTTTTAGGTTTAACATTTATGTGATATAATTATGAGAAACATTTAAGATATACAATTTATAAGGTTCAGTTATTCAGTATTTATTTGGGTGAGTAAGTGATCTTTGAGAAGAGACTTGAATTTATAAACAGGTAGCGTTTCTTTTATATTTCATCGTCACCACAACCACCACCACCACCACTATTACCATTACTACAACCACTACGACTACTATCATCACCATTATCACAACTATCGTCACTTTTTCTAGTCGGAGGAGCTTCAGCCTTCATTGACAGACAACCTAGATGATAGTCACATAGAGCCTTCATCCTATAGTGACAGACGGACCACAGGAAAGTGATTGGGAGCCTTCAGTCTTCAATGATAGCACATATAACAGTGAGAGAGGAGACTTTAATGATAAACATCATAAATAACAGCGGGAGAGGAGCCTTCAGTGATAGCACAAATAACAGCGGGAGAGGAGCCTTTAATGATAGACAGCACAGATGACAGACTTTCAACCTGACCTGACTGAAAAACAGCCTAAACGGCAATACATAGTCCCCAACGCAACAGTTACCGCGTAAATACACTGCCGAAATATGTTAACTACTTTTAATTAATCAGTTATGAGAACGCAAATTGGTAAAAAAAAATCCTGAAAATGTTGATTGCCTCATACATCAGTATATTAATTTTCTGATTAAAAACTTTTGTGGCAGGAAAATCAGGGTATTAATGAAAATTTTAAATGACCACAACCTTTGATGGCCACTTTATGTATCTATAGAACAGCCGTATAGAGTAATATTATAAAATATAAACAAAGATATATATATATATATATATATATATATATATATATATATATATATATATATATATATATATATATATATATATATATATATATATATATATATATATATATATATATATATATATCAGGGAAGAGGGAAATATTTCTCCCAATATTTTTGATGATTTTTTAGCCGTTGATGGTGAGGCCTCACTGGTGGAGACACCGTACTCTGATGGAGAAACCCTATTCTGGTGGAGACACCGTACTCTGGTGGAGACATTGTATGTTGAAGGATGCTGGACTCTGAGACACTGCGGCTGTGACACTGTCATGATGCTGCTCAAGTCTGTGCAAGAGGCTGATGTAAGGGAATGGAGAGAGAGGTCTGTGTAGTGCAAGATTGGAGCTGAGATGGGAAATAAGGAGAGCGAGAGATGGCGAATGTTGGTTGATATCTGGGAGTGAATGTTGGTTGATATCTGGGAGTGAATGTTGGTTGATATCTGGGAGTGAATGTTGGTTGATATCTGGGAGTGAATGTTGGTTGATATCTGGGAGTGAATGTTAGTTTATATGTGGGAGTGAATGTTGGTTGATATCTGGGAGTGAATGTTGGTTGATATCTGAGAGTGAATGTTGGTTAATATTTTAGAGTGAATGTTAGTTTATATGTGGGAGTAAATGTTGGTTGATATCTGGGAGTGAATGTTAGTTTATATGTGGGAGTGAATGTTGGTTGATATCTGGGAGTGAATGTTGGTTGATATCTGAGAGTGAATGTTGGTTAATATTTTAGAGTGAATGTTAGTTTATATGTGGGAGTGAATGTTGGTTGATATCTGGGAGTGAATGTTGGTTGATATCTGGGAATGGATGTTGGTTGATATCTGGGAGTGAATGTTGGTTGATATCTGGGAGTGGATGTTGGTTGATATCTGGGCGTGGATGTGTTGAGAGCTGGATGTAACATGTATGAACATTATAACATTGATGGTGGGAAGAGTTAAACAGATTTGATCTAAGGAAGACAAGGGTAGCTCCAATTACTTGGATCAAGAACCCTTTAGTGGTCGTAAGGCACTCAGAGGGTTTTACAGAGAAAAAAGCTTTCCACATGCCAATCTTTTCTCTTCAATCATCGTTTTCATCTCAGCGCTCCGGGTATCATTTATCATGCCCCCTGTACCCTTCCCCAGTACCCGATACCAGTCCCCAAGAAGCCGGTACCCAGCCCCTGAACCCAGTTCCCCGCACCTAGGCACCTACACTCAGGCTCCTGTAATCGCACATCTTTCCTGCTAACCTATCATTGAACATCGTTTGTTTTCCTACGAGACCTCTAGCGTCGATGTGTGTTCGTTGCCCAGTATGAGAGTGGTGCTCAGTGAGACCTCTAGCGTCGATGTGTGTTCGTTGCCCAGTATGAGAGTGGTGCTCAGTGAGACCTCTAGCGTCGATGTGTGTTCGTTACCCAGTATGAGAGTGGTGCTCAGTGAGACCTCTAGCGTCGATGTGTGTTCGTTACCCAGTATGAGAGTGGTGCTCAGTGAGACCTCTAGCGTCGATGTGGGTTCGTTACCCAGTATGAGAGTGGTGCTCAGTGAGACCTCTAGCGTCGATGTGGGTTCGTTACCCAGTATGAGAGTGGTATTCACTGAGGACACATCAAGTCTCCAAACATCATGATGTAAACAGAGTCTTCCAGTGGTTCACTAACAATAATGTGATGTTTAATGAGGATAAGTACCAGTTAATCCATTATGAAAAAAAATGAGAAAATAAAGACTGAAACTGAGTATAAAACAAGCTGGAATCACTCAGTAGAGAGTAAGACTTAGCAGTGATTGTGTCAGAGGACCTCATGTTTAAGTCACTAGCTAAATGGAACTTACCTAACAAAGGATGCCAAATCCACGATGATACACTTCAAGTCACTTGTTCTCTCTAGGCTGCAATATTGCTGTACGCCGATAACTCCATTCAAAGCAGGCGAAATTTCAGACATGGGGAATGTGCAGAGCCTTCAGTCAAGCACCTAAATTATTGTGAAAGTATGAAATCCTTCGATGTGTACTCCTCGGGACGTAGGCGAGAACGATACATTGTAATCTATATCTGAAAATTTCTGAAAGATTAATCACAAATCTGCACAGTCGTATAATTCCCTCTGAAAGTAAAAAAACTCGGCAGAAGGTGCAAAATACCTCCAGTCAAAAGCAGGGGAGCAGTGTGTGTACTAAGGACAACTCTGTAAGTATGAAGGAACCAAGACTTTTCAACGTCCTCCCTTCATACGTAAGAGGGGTTACCAACAGACCTCTGGCTGTGGTGCATACGTTGAACTTCATGCCACTAAAACCAACAGTCTGGTTGATCAAGCACTGACTTAAGAACTCATTCAGAAACATAACCCTAATTTTCCCATATGTTCTTCATTCCACGTAATCAACATCTCAGTCACCCCAAAACTATCAGTAGACTTTCCGCCTGTAATATTACTTATAATATTGGGCCAACTCCACTATCTTGCTAATAAGATAATATTTTTCATAGATAATATCCTATACTGCACTCAGTATAATATTTTCTTTCCGATAACGTCATAATTTCTTGCACGATAGCGTTATATATATTATATATATATATATATATATATATATATATATATATATATATATATATATATATATATATATATATATATATATATATTATATATATATATATATATATATATATATATATATATATATATATTATATATATATATATATATATATATATATATATATATATATATATATATATATATATATATATATATATATATATATATATATATATATTTTTTCTTATTTTTTTATCACACTCATTCCACAGGCAGTGGCGAAAGAAACTTTCACCATCATTCCTCCATCATGTCTGCCAGAAGGTGCTTTACTAGTTTTAACTGCAACATTCACCCTCCTTCAGGTGCAGCTTCCCCATCTCAGATCGTCGCAGCAGTCTGAATCCTCATAATGTCGTCAACTCAGCCTCAATAACCATTTGCTCTTCCCTATCAACAGCTCAGCATGCTGCAGTCAGCCTCAAATCCTTCCCTCCTCCACAAGAGTTGTGTGCAGCTGACTCGCTGCTGTATATAACAAATGTTCATATACATATTTGATTCAGTCTTTTATATTTTATATATATATATATATATATATATATATATATATATATATATATATATATATATATATAATATATATATATATATATATATATTATTATATATCATATATATATAATATATATAGGGTGTGGCATTCATCTTCTCCTTCGCTCTCACTAACTCCTTTTCTCTCTCTCTCTCTCTCTCTCTCTCTCTCTCTCTCTCTCTCTGCTCTCTCTCTCTGCACTCTCTCTCTCTGCTCTCTCTCTCTGCACTCTCTCTCTCTCTACACTCTCTCTCTCTCTCTGCACTCTCTCTCTCTCTCTCTCTCTCTCTCTCTCTCTCTCTCTCTCTCTCTCTCTCTCTCTCTCTCTGTCTCTCTCTCTCTCTCTCTCTGTCTCTGTCTCTCTTTCTGTACTATAGCTGTCCCTCAGCCAAGACTAGTAGGGTAGAGTAATGCAACTTTAGTTTAATCATCCACAACAAGCCCACCCACCCACCCACCCACCCAGCTCATCCCCACTCACCCTACAGGTAAACAGATTACCTGTGTACAGGATAATGAAGCTGTGAGAGAGAGAGAGAGTAGCAGTAGTAGTAGTAGTACAGACATATATTTCATCACTTAATCTATAAATAATTTTTCACACATTTCGACGACATTCAGTAACTATAATAAATTATTATAATTTCTTTCCAAAAATTATCATAAAATTGAAGTTATAATTCGCTTGAAATATGAAGCATGTAGACTGCATTGATAAAGTAATTCAAAATTTCCGAACATGAATCACATAGATGTTGTCCCCGCTATGACAATGATTTATTTCTATAAAGAATTGTTATTATTATTATTATTATTATTATTATTATTATTATTATTATTATTATTATTATTATTATTATTATTATTATTAAGAGTTAATATACAGGGAGAAGTGTATTTCTCTCAGTATATTTGCGCTGAGATCATTTTAATTTCTGTTTTTGGTGTTAAAGTATTCTTTATTTGTTGTGAACAGGTTCAGCCTTAATGACCCTAGTGTTGTTAACAGCATTTAAACCACATTAATCAACATTAACTACATTAAGCGACTAAACCCGCTTCCTCGGCCAGTTATCCTCTCCGAGATAGTGGAGAATACCTCCATTTTCTTGAAGATCTTCTCGACAAAGTTCTTTCAGTTTTTTTTTTGAGCCGTGTGGAGTCCACCATAACCTTACAAAGCTTTGGAAAGAAAAAAATGGTTTTATTTTTGAGCAAGAGTATTTTGCAGTTCTATTCTTGAGTCAATTAATCAGTTTATACGACGGAAAGTCAATCTTGGAAATCACTGTTTCAAGGTCTAACTTTCAACCCTTCAAGACACTCTAGTCACGGAACTGTGTTGCAAGGATGTATAGAACTGTATGATGCAAGGATATGTATAACTGTTGCAACGATATGTACAACTGTATGTTGCAAGGGTGTGTACAACTGTATGTTGCAAGGGTGTGTACAACTGTATGTTGCAAGGATGTTTAGAACTGTATGTTGCAATGGTGTGTACAACTATGTTGCAAGGGTGTATACAACTGTATGTTGCAGGAACGTGTAGAGCTAATTTGCAAGGATGTGTAGAGCTAAGTTGCAAGGATGTGTAGAACTGCATCTTGCAAGAATGTGTAGAACTGTATGTTGCAAGGATCTGTAGAACTGTATGTTGCAAGGATATACAGTACCGTATATTGCAAGAGACTGTAGAATTGAATTGTTCCCACCACGGTATTGTCAACTGTTCCCCTCACACTCCTGGGAATTTACTTCTTCTAAAGGCTTCTCTATGGCGTATAATTCTGCAGTAAGTAACCAACATTAGCGTACAAACGCCCAGAGTTTTTATTTACTTTTACAATATTACTGGGGAAAAATCCCTGGATTACTGCAAAGAATTATCAAACAATACGCCATAAACTGTTTTAAACTGTTCTTGTGTTCACTATACCGTGTTCTAACATGGTGGTCACGGAGAACTTACTGCACCATCACAGCCACATCACCCCAGTTCGAGCGAGGCGTGTGAGTAGGTCTGTTTACACCTACTGTGTTCACCTAGCAGTAAATAGGTACCTGTTGTGAAAGGCATTCTAGAAGATGGTAGTGTGTTAGATAGGATCTGGCTTTGAAATAAGCTGAGGCAGGATAACAGGTTCCTGGTTTGTAATTGAAATCTGTAATCGAGCTGAGGTAAGATAACAGTTCTTATCCTGTAAATTAGCTGCTGAGACAGGATAGCAACACTTAGCTTGTAAATGAACTGAGGCAGGACAAGAGCTGAACCTGTAAATGAGCTGAGGACGGAGCCCATCTCACCCAGTAAACTCAGCTGTATAAACAAACTAGATATAAAAAGTCTTCAACCTAATTTACCTGAGAAACAGAAGACGGGAAGAAGTTTAATTAAAGAAGGTATGTATTTTTGGTCACCTGAGGGTACAGACAGGTGAACCCAGGCCAGCTGGGTCTTCCCAGGTTAATTACTGCCATCTTTTTCGTTGGTCTGGGACCACGTGAGGGGAGTAAGCTCTCACCTGATGGGGTAAATATTTCTTAATGTAGTCTAGGAGTTTGATCTAGTCTCTCCTTGTTTGTATGTGTGTGAATGTGTGTATTCACCTATATTTGGCTACAGGGGTCGAGTTATAGTTTTTTTCATCAGCTGTAAAAGTCTAAGGATTTGTTGTTTCATTTTTCACTTAGTCACTTATCAAGACAGTAAGTGGATGGTTTTGAGAGACAAGGACGAAAAATATTGAAACAATATTCGCTAACAGTGAAAAAAGACGTATAAAATTCTGCTGCGAGGAAGCAACAATTCAGTATTTAAAACATTTTCATTTGCATCTCGTAAATATTATTTCAGCTAATTGCAAGTTTAATTCCAGAAATGTATAAAATTCATTTTTTTTTTTTCACTTTCTTGGCTTGAAATTTGTAATATTTGTTGTGTAAGTAGTTGTGTTATTATTATCATGGGGGATCGCTAAACCATAGGGATTATACAACGCTTGTGGAGAAGGGATGGAAGGTATTCAGGCTTATTTCATAGAATTAGAGCACAGATTCTATTCCCTAGATCAAGAGCCCCTCACAAGTATCAAGGAACCTCCCTTGAGA
>NC_091374.1:474181-489181 GCF_038502225.1 Cherax quadricarinatus
ACCATTGTAATGTAGATGGTAATGAAAAAAACTTATAATAACAAGGAAATATAAACTAGCAGAAAATTAAAGTAAACACAAAAAATCAATAAAGTTTATTCAAACATAAAACACTCAAACATTAATTATTACCTAACTAAATCAAACAGTGAAAAAAGTAAAACATAAATTGAACACCTGAATCAAAGCTGACACCTGAACATCAATATGCTGGTTCGTTCAGCATGACGTATGACGTAGTTCCTGGTGCTGAAGTATGGCTGAGCTCCACTGTGACTCAGAGTGACCTGTATAGAATATCTACTGGTAGAGAAGTAAGGGTAGAAGCAGAATATTCGAGCACTTAGTATTGAAGCCGGATATAGGTACACCCGTGGAGGGCAGACATGAACTTTAATGAGGAGCGTATGTCAACACAAGATGTAGTGCAGTAGAACACTGGTTCACACCTGGATGAACCATTAATGATGCAGTGAATCCAGCAGACTGAGCTCTCTCTTATTCACAGAGGTGAAGAGTTGACAAATAAAGCACCGCTCCCAGAATGACGGTCACCAGATTAAGTAGTGATGATTTCCACATACAAGTAAAGGCCATTGAGGTTGATGAATTCACACACTCGCTGAAGTCTTAAGTACCCCGTTGCTAAGTCCCTCAAGGTTCCACTGGGTTCCTTAAGAGGCACCTAAGTACCCCTGTCTTGACTCACGAAATTGTAATGACAAGATTGCAAACAAACCATATCACGGGTGGCATTAGAACCCGCAATCAGTCTGCAGTTTTGAGACTGATCGCGGGTTCTAACCCCACCCGTGGTATGGTTTACCCTTATCTTCTAATAACATGTTCATTTTTCCACTATAATCTACCTTGACCATAATTACTATCACATTTTCTTTGTCTGTTTCGTAAGGTGAAGTCCAGGATCTTTCCTTAATTCATGGTATAACTTAACAAATCTTTGAGGACAATTGTGTTGTAGAAGTTTGAACTTTGCTTGTATGAGCTTTGCTCACACCTCTACAACACTATTGTCATCAAATATTTCTTAAGTTATACCATGAATTAAGGAAAGATCCTGGACTTCACCTACCGAAACAGAGAAAGCAAATGCGATAGTATGTTATTACCAGACGGGGGTACTTAGGTGCCTCTTAAACCCTTCGAGCTGGTGGAGAGAAAGACACAAGAGTTACCATCACAAGTGATTCACTTGCTCCATACCTAGAGAGCCACTGAAGACGTTTGAGAGAAATGAAATTTAACTTTACATTAAAAGATAAATCACTAAAGACAATAAGGAAAGTAACAGCTGCAAGACAAATATACAAACACAGTAATTGAGTAAAAAAAACACAGAGGAATGATTACTTATAACTAACCAAACCACGGTACGGGTGGGGGTAAACTCGCGGCAAGGAAGTCGTAAAACTCTAGGCCAGAGTGTAGTGTGAAGAATAGCTGTGTGTGGCTCTGTATTCGGCATACCTCTGAAACAGTCGCTTTGACCCTCAAATAATTCACACAACAGTCGCACCCACAAGTAGACAAAATACATGCTGGCAAACTTTTTCCTCACACTCCATGTTTCCACTCTTGATAAAGCTCTACGCAGAGCGAAACATCGTCCCTGAAAAAGCTTATCCCCAGTCACAGTTTGAATCCATGTTTTTCCTCGCTGGCGCCCAAAGTCGTGGCAATAGTGGAAATACCCCAGTGGACCGCCCGCTGTCTGTGGCACAGCTCGAGGTCTGTACGTGGCACCAACTTCACAAAAGTCTCAGATCAAAGCCTTATAGTTTATCGCAAACCTCTTGTGAGCCCAGTTAGCTAGCAGTCAGGGATCAAAGGTTTTTCAGTTTTTCTCAGAGTTTAGTCTCTGAAATAACAGTATCACTTGATACGAGCGGCTGTAGTGCGAGGGACTGCTGCAGCTGGCTGTAGTGGGAGGTGGTACTGCTGCAGCTGGCTGTGGTGGGAGGTGGTACTGTTGCAGCTGGCTGTGGTGGGAGGTGGTACTGTTGCAGCTGGCTGTGGTGGGAGGTGGTACTGCTGCAGCTGGCTGTGGTGAGAGGTGGTACTGCTGCAGCTGGCTGTGGTGGAAGGTGGCACTGCTGCAGCTGGCTGTGGTGGGAGGTGGTACTGCTGCAGCTGGCTATGCTGGGAGGTGGTACTGCTGCAATTGGCTGTGGTGGGAGGTGGTACTGCTGCAGCTGGCTGTGGTGGGAGGTGGTACTGCTGCAGCTGGCTGTGGTGGGAGGTGGTACTGCTGCAGTTGGCTGTGGTGGGAGGTGGTACTGCTGCAGCTGGCTGTGGTGGGAGGTGGCACTGCTGCAGCTGGCTGTGGTGGGAGGTGGTACTGCTGCAGCTGGCTATGCTGGGAGGTGGTACTGCTGCAATTGGCTGTGGTGGGAGGTGGTACTGCTGCAGCTGGCTGTGGTGGGAGGTGGTACTGCTGCAGCTGGCTGTGGTGGGAGGTGGTACTGCTGCAGGTGGCTGTGGTGGGAGGTGGTACTGCTGCAGCTGGCTGTGGTGGGAGGTGGTACTGCTGCAGCTGGCTGTGGTGGGAGATGATACTGCTGCAGCTGGCTGTGGTGGGAGGTGGTACTGCTGCAGCTGGCTGTGGTGCGAGGTGATACTGCTGCAGCTGGCTGTGGTGGGAGGTGGTACTGCTGCAGTTGGCTGTGGTGGGAGGTGGTACTGCTGCAGCTGGCTGTGGGGGGAGGTGGTACTGCTGCAGCTGGCTGTGGTGGGAGGTGGTACTGCTGCACCTGGCTGTGGTGGTGAGATGGTACTGCTGCAGCTGGTAAGATGACTCAAAAAGGAAATACATTTACCATCGCTCAGCCAATAGCTGTTCTACCGGAACAGAAACATTCCCGGCCATCATTCAGAGTGCAGACACTGTACTTCCCACCACCCCTCCTCCAGAGTGCACACTGTACTTCCCACCACCCCTCCTCCAGAGTCCACACTGTACTTCCCACCACCCCTCCTCCAGAGTGCACACTGTACTTCCCACCACCCCTCCTCCAGAGTGCACACTGCACTTCCCACCACCCCTCCTCCAGAGTGCAGACACTGTACTTCCCACCACCCCTCCTCCAGAGTGCAGGCACTGTACTCCATACCTTCAGAGTGCAGACACTGTAATTTCTACCTCCAGGACTCAAGTCGAGTTAACCGGTTTCCCAGAATACATTTATAAATGGTACCTGGCTCTTATTCCAACAGCACGTCAAATAACTGAGACCCATTGTTGCCACTCACTCCCATCTACAATTAATATCTGTCATAAAACTCTAACAGGTTACAAACTGTTGCTATCGTTTCACAAACTGATCGAAGAATATCGGGCTGCCTGGCCACCACAGTAACAACTGGTGCCAATTATCTGTAAATTGGACATCCTGCTGTTCAGGTGACGCTCAACATGCGCTTAACCAAGTGAAATTTAAGAGGATTTTACCACAGCTGTTGGTAGTTATCCACGAGTTGGAGATCCTGCTCTTGAGGTGACGCTGAATGCGCGTAACAAAGGGAGAGATAAGAGGGTTTACCGCGAGGGTTGTATCGCCAGGTTTTACCTCAAGTTCAAGTAGGTTTGCCAGGACGGGTCCTGGCGAGGTTTTACTGTGAAGGTTTCACTGTGAGGGTTTTACCGCGAGGGTTTTACGGCGAGGTGGGTTGAGGCGGGACGTTACTTGACTTGCTGTGGATGAGGTCAACATGTGACCTCTTGTCTTCTAAATCAGAGACAACATATGACCTGATTCACTCCGGATCAGTCCTTGTGATGTTCCAGACATGAGAAATACAAAGTATGGCTACAGTTACAGTTGATTATTGTTACGCAATATGGCTGTATTCTTAGACAATTTAAGAAGTTGACGCTATATTCCCAGGCAAGAAGACTTATAGCTATCTTCTAGCCTTCTGTCTCTTCTCTAGCTATCACAGGCGCCGTCTTTTTGAAACATCTTTCATTGAGACAGCGCCAACAGCTGTGACTTAACACTTGTAAATATAGCTCAACAAACAAAAACTATCTCCATTTCCATTAAGTATTCTGCTAATATTGAGTCACTGAAGAGAGTATTTCTGCAAGTGGTTTCCTTTCTGATATTTCATCGGTCTGGTTATTATTATTATTACAATCAAAAAGAAGCGCTAAGCCACAAGGACTATACAGCTCATCGGTCTGGTACAAAGTATATCTTATAGGTAGCTTGGTGGTGTTTACCCTCACGGGCTTCATATATGTGTGTGCTCTTAAGAGTTATCTTTGTATGTTGTGGTTGTGTATGTGTGTGTGTGTCCACAGACTGGAAGGGTAATCTTGCAGCTGCTGTACACAATACCCTAAACATGATACATGTATTGTGTGTATTGTGTCAGAGGCATATTATATAGATCACAACACGATACAGGAGACCAGACCTTACGGCTTACAAAATATACAGGATACAAGACACATACGGCGAGACACGAAGCAGGATACAAGACACAGGCTATCCTACTCATAAGAACAAGAAGCGAATAAGGATCACTTAACTGTCCACTTTATTGTCTTGGCCAGTGAGGGAAGACAGGCACTTTAATTATGCTGTAATTGGTGGGGAGCGAGGGGAAAACACGCTAAAGAGGGTAGGGGAAGCGGATGCCAACGAAAAGTGGATGGGGAGAACAGAGGAAAGAAAGAGAAGGGCAGGAGTAGGGAAAATATAGAGTAAGAGAAATGAGTAGGGGAAGCAACAAGTAGGACAAGGGAAGTAGGAAGAGAATATTTGAGTCAAAAATTAAAACATTATAAAACTGACTTTGTAAAATGAAAATGTGATAACTTGATGAATGGGAAAATAACTTCGGAATGTGATGAGGGGCCAGGTAGTTTGGTAGTAGTTAGCAGACAACTGTTTGTTTGGTGGTCTTGGCTGCTGTCTTGCATGTTAATACAAACTGGTGGAGCAGCGTGGCACAGGATATATCGTACGAACATAGATAGTACCTGGACGTAAGACAATATTTTATTATTTTTATTGACACATCGGCCGTTTCCCACCAAGACAGGGTGTCCCGAAAAAGAAAAACTTTCGTCACTCCATCACTGTCTTGTCAGAGGCGCGCCTACACTACAGTTTAAAAACTGCAACATATATCTACCCCTACTTCAGAGCACTGGCACGGTACTTCCCAATTCTAGGACTCGGTTTCCCTGAATCCCTTCATAAATGTTACATTGCTCACGCTCCAACAGCACGTCAAGTCATAAAAATCATTTGCCTCCACTCACTCCTATCTAACACGCTCACACACGCTTGCTGGAAGTCTAAGCCCCTCGCGCACAAAACCTTTACCCCCTCCCTCCAATCTTAAAAGGACGACCCCTGTCCTGCCTTCCTTCACAGATTTATACGCCCTCCAAGTCACTATTTTGTTCCTTTTGTTACTTTCATAAACCCCGCACCGCCTAATCTCCAAGCTACGTATTCTCTGCATAATATTCACACCACACATTGCCCTCATACACGACATCTCCACTGCCTCCAGCCTTCTTGTTGCAACATTCACCACCCATGCTTCACACCCGTATGAGAGCGTTGGTACCACTGTATTCTCATACATTCCCTACTTTGCTTCCATGGATAATGGTCTTTGTCTCCACAAACTCATCTGTGTACCACTCGCCTTTTTTCCCCTCATCAGTTTTTGGTTCACCTCGTCTTTCAAGGACACATCTGCTGACAAGTCCACTCCCAGGTATCTGATATCCAAGGTGTATATCTCTAAGCGTATATATCTAAGAGTTTAATTCCTATTTTTGGTATTAAAATTTTGTCCGCTGGTGAAAAATTACGTGAAGCCCCTCCTGTAGCCGATAGGTTTTAAACGGAATTAAGCACGCACCCAGAGCGTGGGGAGATGTTCACCGTGCATGTATTATCTCGTATTTCACTTAATTTAGTGAGTGTTGAGGCAGAGGGAACACTATGGTGGTCATAGTTTTAAAGAGTGTTACTGTGCTAGTGTTCTGAGTGGTGTGAACACTAACTGGTACTCAGGTGTGAGTGTTACTTTCCAGTGTTCTGAGTGGTGTGAACACTAACTGGTACTCAGGTGTGAGTGTTACTGTGTCAGTGTTCTGAGTGGTGTGAACACTAACTGGTACTCAGGTGTGAGTGTTACTGTGCCAGTGTTCTGAGTGGTGTGAACACTAACTGGTACTCAGGTGTGAGTGTTACTGTGCCAGTGTTCTGAGTGGTGTGAACACTAACTGGTGCTCAGGTGTTAGTGTTACTGTGCCAGTGTTCTGAGTGGTGTGAACACTAACTGGTGCTCAGGTGTGTGTTACTGTGCTAGTGTTCTGAGTGGTGTGAACACTAACTGGTACTCAGGTGTGAGTGTTACTGTGCTAGTGTTCTGAGTGGTGTGAACACTAACTGGTACTCAGGTGTGAGTGTTACTGTGCTAGTGTTCTGAGTGGTGTGAACACTAACTGGTACACAGGTGTGAGTGTTACTGTGCTAGTGTTCTGAGTGGTGTGAACACTAACTGGTACTCAGGTGTGAGTGTTACTGTGCTAGTGTTCTGAGTGGTATGAACACTAACTGGTACTCAGGTGTGAGTGTTACTGTGCTAGTGTTCTGAGTGGTGTGAACACTAACTGGTATTCAGGTGTGAGTGTTACTGTGCAAGTGTTCTGAGTGGTGTGAACACTAACTGGTACTCAAGTGTGAGTGTTACTGTGCTAGTGTTCTGAGTGGTGTGAACACTAACTGGTACACAGGTGTAAGTGTTACTGTGCTAGTGTTCTGAGTGGTGTGAACACTAACTGGTGCTCAGGTGTGTATTACTGTGCCAGTGTTCTGAGTGGTGTGAACACTAACTGGTACACAGGTGTGAGTGTTACTGTGCCAGTGTTCTGAGTGGTATGAACACTAACTGGTACTCAGGTGTGAGTGTTACTGTGTCAGTGTTCTGAGTGGTGTGAACACTAACTGGTACTCAGGTGTGAGTGTTACTGTGCGAGTGTTCTGAGTGGTGTGAACACTAACTGGTACTCAGGTGTGAGTGTTACTGTGCCAGTGTTCTGAGTGGTGTGAACACTAACTGGTACTCAAGTGTGAGTGTTACTGTGCTAGTGTTCTGAGTGGTGTGAACACTAACTGGTGCTCAGGTGTGAGTGTTACTGTGCTAGTGTTCTGAGTGGTATGAACACTAAATGGTACTCAGGTGTGAGTGTTACTGTGCTAGTGTTCTGAGTGGTGTGAACACTAACTGGTACACAGGTGTGAGTGTTACTGTGCTAGTGTTCTGAGTGGTGTGAACACTAACTGGTACTCAGGTGTGAGTGTTACTGTGCTAGTGTTCTGAGTGGTATGAACACTAACTGGTACTCAGGTGTGAGTGTTACTGTGCTAGTGTTCTGAGTGGTGTGAACACTAACTGGTACTCAGGTGTGAGTGTTACTGTGCCAGTGTTCTGAGTGGTGTGAACACTAACTGGTACTCAAGTGTGAGTGTTACTGTGCTAGTGTTCTGAGTGGTGTGAACACTAACTGGTACACAGGTGTAAGTGTTACTGTGCTAGTGTTCTGAGTGGTATGAACACTAACTGGTGCTCAGGTGTGTGTTACTGTGCCAGTGTTCTGAGTGGTGTGAACACTAACTGGTACACAGGTGTGAGTGTTACTGTGCTAGTGTTCTGAGTGGTATGAACACTAACTGGTACTCAGGTGTGAGTGTTACTGTGTACTAAACTGTTTCATTTTATTCCAGTTAACAGTTATCCAAGATAAATTAGACACATGTGCAACTCTTGGGTATCTTTATTGAGGAAACGTTTCGCCACACGGTGGCTTCATTAGTCCATACAAAGGAGAATCTAGAAGAACAGGAGGAGAATGAGGTAATCAGTCCCTCATCCTTGAGTCGATGTGGTCAGTCCATCAATCTTGAATAGAATACGGCATAAGTGCGGAGAAGGAGCTTATAAATCGTAGGCAGGAGAGGTGCAGCAGTCGTAGGTGGTGTCACATTCGTTCAATGTGGAAGTAGGTCGTGCCCAAGGGTTAGGCAAGCGAAGAATTCCCAAGTATTAAGATCCCAAGAAGTTGCAGTGTCTGACTGATGATGCCACTGTGTGGCGAAACGTTTCCTCAATAAAGATACCCAAGAGTTGCACTTGTGTCTAATTTATCAACGTGTCGGTTCTCTGAACCATTGATATACAACAGTTTTCTATATAGCACTGTACAAGGGTAAGTCAGTATTCTTGACTTACCTGCAAACACCAACAGCCTGGATGACCAGGTGGTCAGCAGCCTAGTCTCAAACCCGGGCTGCGAGACTAGAGCTCTCGAGACCTGTCACAGGTAAACGCAAGGTAAACCCACTTTCGCCTGTATACCCTTCAAGAGTTATAAAGTGTATATTAAACAGTTTCATCCTAATTTAAGGATGTTAGCGGCCAAGGATGTCAGCGACCAAAGTTGTCAGCGACCAAGGTTGTCAGCGACCAAGGTTGTCAGCGACCATGGTTGTCAGCGGCCAAGGATGTCAGCGACCAAGGTTGTCAACGGCCAAGGTTGTCAGCGAGCATGGTTGTCAGTGACCAAGGTTGTCAGCGACCATGGTTGTCAGCGGCCAAGGTTGTCAGCGACCATGGTTGTCAGTGACCAAGGTTGTCAGCGGCTAAGGTTGTCTATTCATAGTATAACTCCGTAAAGACGTGTGTGAGAGAGAAAGGTCTTTTGTGATGTGATGTAATGTGAGGACAAGTCATCACAGCTCATGTCACCACAGTTCATGTCACTACACCTCATGTCTCCGGCTATTGTTGGTTTACACAAAGAACTTCTTCCATCGCTTACGTCGATACCAGATGTCTCTGTCATTTACACGCCAGCGACGGTACGGTAGATATGTGAGCAGTCACGCGAAAATATACGCAGCTTTAAGAATGCGTGTGACAGGGTACGCGAGGCTAACAGTGACTCATGTCATGGCCAGTAAACTAACAGGGCCAGGAGCAAAGACTCGACTCCCTGCAACCTTAACTAGGTGAATACACGTAGACAAGCTTCTCTCTCTCTTTCTCTCTCTGAGACTGTATCAGGTTAGATATAAAGGCGTCGTAATAGAGAAAATGTAGTGATAGACAGATCAATGAATGGAATGCAATTTCGAGCAAGAAGCCATTGTAAGCTGAGATTTTTCAGATAAATTGAAATTGACAGGCAAAATTCTTACCATATTTTATCACCTTGTGTGTGGTGGAAGGGAGAGATGGAGGGGGTTTTGTGTATGGGGGCAGGAAGGAGTCTTGAGTGTGTTGGGGCAGGGAGGGGTCTTGAGTGTGTAGGGGCTGGGAGGGGTCTTGAGTGTGTTGGGGCTGGGAGGGGTTTTGAGTTTGTTGGGGCAGGGAGGGGTCTTGAGTGTGTTGGGGCTGGGAGGGGTCTTGAGTGCGTTGGGGCTGGGAGGAGTCTTGAGTGTGTTGGGGCATGGAGGGGTCTTGAGTATGTTGGAGCTGGGAGGGGTTTTGCGCGTGTGTTTAGGGGAGGGGGGTTTTGTGTGTGTGTTTAGGAGAGGGGGGTTTTGTGTGTGTGTTTTTGAGGGAGTGGGTTTTGTGTGGGGAATGAAATTTTTGTGTGTGTGTTTGTATGTATGTGGCGAGGTAATTCGAATACTGCATGAGACAAAACATATAATATAATTTTCTAGCCCGTCTGTTCCATCTATTGTATCTGTGAGTAGATATTAAGCAGTTAATGGAGTGTTGTGGGTCGCATACTGGGGGAGATGGGATGCGGGCCGTAAGGACCTCAGAGGAATTAACCATACTGCTTTGTTTTCTTAGCATATCCTGAGTTAATAACCTTCAGGGATTAATAATCCCAAGAAAGTCTTCAGCGTCGCTTGCAGTAGGCGTAGCCAAGAAGCCTACGCAGTGGTCCAAGAAAGTTGCCACTATGACAACCTTATTAAGAGGAGAGGCGGCGTTTGCCAAGACTTGCCTGGGCTCACACACACATTGCTAACGATGCCTCTCATGTCAGCACATAGCAGCCTCATAAACTCTCATATTTACTGTCTCCTCGCTGCTCTCTGTCTCCTCCTACACCAACTCCGAGATCAATTTCCAGGAAACCCTTGACTGCCTACCCATAAATTTACATTCGATTATCCCCTTCTCTCTCTCTCAGTGTGTTTCTGTCTCTCTGTTTCTGTCTCTGCTAGAGGAGAGAGCCCCACATTCTTATACTTCCCAACCTTTTCTTTACTACCCATTTCTTGCCATGTCACTCCCCCACTACCCAATGGCTTTCCCCTTTCTTTCCAAAGCCCCAATACCCCTTGCCCTTCTTTTTTAAGGGATAGAAGCTGCTCAATACGTCAGGGGAAGGCAAAACAAAATCTGGCTTGAAGACGGAGCACATTCACGGTAGTTCCATCTCTTACATACACTATTAGTGTTATTTTTACAGGGTGAACTGATGGGGTCGTTTTACAGAAATGGATGGGGAAGTTGGGGTGTAGGGTGGGAAGGTGTCTTGAGGTTAAGACGGGGTGAAGGTTGAAGTGGGGAGAGAAGTGTGTTGTGAGGGTGCGAGAGGTGAGTGGAAGGTAGTAGATTTGCCTTTGAGAGTGTGGGGTAAAGGTAGGGAGGATTCATGTGTGAGTGGGGGAGGATTAGATGGGGTGGAGAGGATGTATGTGTGGGGGGGGGGAGTGTTAGATGGGTGGGATTGGTGGTTGAGGGAGGCGTGTGGGTGTGTTAATTCCTGCTTCCATTTTTACTACTCTTGTAGTCTGTCTTTCCTCGTTCGTATGTGTTGGGGAGAGAGAGAGAGAGAGAGAAAGAAAGAGAGAGTAAGAGAGAGAGTAAGAGAGGTAGCAAAGTTATCCCAGTGAATGGTGGCCCTGCGCCCCAGCTACATCAGGAGGCCAGTGTGTGTGCCATCCCCTCCGTCAGTTGCCTCTGGAACCTCTTCCTGAGCACTGTACGGAATCAGTGCTTTGAGCGGTCTCCTCCTTACCATCGTTGCCTCTTGCCCGGGGCTGCCTACTTCGACACGGGGCTACCTGCTTCTGCATGGGGCTACGTACTTCTGCACGGGGCTACTTACTTCTGCAAGGGGCTGCTTACTTCTGCACGGGGCTGCTTCAACTTGTGGTGCGGATTAACACATACGCAGACACATTGAAATACACCTCTTTGGGTTCATCTCGGAGTCTTGTCTCTCTCTTTGAGAGATATTTCACGTACGTAAACACCTGCATTGCCATGATTGGTCCCTCGTAGGTGTGCGTGGTTGGGGAGGATTTCTCTCGTGAGCTTTGCAGTCGCTGGTATAGAGTACAGAGAAAACCACGTCAACGATCATATGAAGTGATATTCCTAATTGCAAGCATCTATCATATTCGCCAGTGCATCACCTTGCTCGTGGCATCTCCCTCACTCATACCATATGGTATCCGGCCCTTGAAAACACAAGAGAGATTTTCAGAGCTGGCATCCACAGACAGAAACTCATACTAAGACCGAATTCGTGAAAAACAAATTCGATTTGCATATAAATTGTTGAAATTAATATTACACTGCACTTCACATATCCCAAATTATAATGAAGTTGGAGAAACATTATAATTAACAATGAACAATTTTCTGTCAGCTTTATTTTTCGTAGTTATAAAAATGTATAAATGGGAAGTTTGAGTGATAAAGTCAGGGCTTACTTTAATTTTTAAGATTATGGGAACTGTATCAATCGAATATACACTGAGAAGTGTGTCTTTATCAGTTTTATACACTGATAGAGGTAAACCTATCAGTGTATATACACTGACAAGTGTATATATGCACTGCTAAGTGTACATCTCCGTGTGTATAGACTGAGAAGTATACATCTGTGTGTATATACTGATAAGTATACATCTGTGTGTATATACTGATAAGTGTACATCTCTGTGTTTATAGAATGAGAAGTGTACATCTCTGTGTGTATACACTGATAAGTGAACAGGTCTGTGTATATAGACTGAGAAGTGTACAGCTCTGTGTATATAGACTGAGAAGTGTACATCTCAGTGTGTATAGACCTATAAGTGTACATCTCATTGTATATATACAGATGTGCATCTTTCAGCGTATATACACCGATGAGCATCCCTCAGTGTAAATAGACAGATGTGCATCCCTCAGTGTATATAGACAGATGTGCATCTCAGTTTATATAGACAGATGTACATCTCAGTGTATATAGACAGATGTGTATCTCAGTGTATTTAGACAGATGTGCATCTCTCAGTGTATATAGACAGATGTGCATCTCTCAGTGTATATAGACAGATGTGCATCTCTCAGTGTATATAGACAGATGTGCATCTCTCAGTGTATATACACAGATGTGCATCTCTCAGTGTATATAGACAGATGTGCATCTCTCAGTGTATATAGACAGATGTGCATCTCTCAGTGTATATACACAGATGTGCATCTCTCAGTGTATATACACAGATGTGCATCTCTCAGTGTATATACACAGATGTGCATCTCTCAGTGTATATACACAGATGTGCATCTCTCAGTGTATATACACAGATGTGCATCTCTCAGTGTATATACACAGATGTGCGTCTCTCAGTGTATATAGACAGATGTGCATCTCTCAGTGTATATACACAGATGTGCATCTCTCAGTGTATATACACAGATGTGCATCTCTCAGTGTATATACACAGATGTGCGTCTCTCAGTGTATATACACAGATGTGCATCTCTCAGTGTATATACACTGACATATTTTACGGATTAAGTTTCGCGACTGCGCCAAATATTCAACACTGAGTTCTGGGATCATTTCGCGGTAAAGAAGACCTGCGTTACACTCCCTTCAGGAGCTCTTGATCCAAGGAACTTGAGCTGCCCCTCCCTTTCCTCGGCTCGAACTTTAATTATCTCCTGTTAATAGGGCGCTGTGTGATACTTCCCTCCGGGTTTAGCGTTTTCCCTCGACTATATGTAATATTATTGATATAACTGCTCTCAACCTGTACTTTTAATAATGGGCCTTTCACATTATTATTATTATTATTATTGGCAGTAGCAATAATATTTAATTATTATTATTATTATTATTATTATTAATTTCATGGAAAGGCATTAAACTCACAAGGGAAATATGTGGTAAACCAGCTTCGAGCCGAGAGAGGAAGAAGGGGTTGCTATATTTCCTTGAATCAAGAGCACCAAGCACCAAGCCGCTCCCGCCTCCCTTTTGAAGCGAGACAGGAAAAGGGGGAGAGGGGAAGGTGGGGAGGGGTTAATTCTAATCCTCACGACATTATTACGTTCAGGGATAGTGGAGGCTAAGATGTTCCGTCCTCTGATCTTCAGCCTGGTGACAATCCGTTCTGATTTCCTTTCAACTTATCCGAACCCAAATTTAACCAAGAAATATAAATTCAGTAAGACTGAACTCTGCACAAAATTATTTATATATACATATTATTATATTTCTTTGTTGATGTTTGTAATATTGTATGTTTGTATGCTTCGATGCGCGTGAATATAGGTGAGAGTTTACTCCAGTGATAAAAGATGGTTTATAACTGTTAAATTGTGTTGTTATTGTGGTACTCTGGAGGTTAACAATGTCTGAGGTAACCCACCAAGGTGGGAAAAGAAAAACCTCACATAGAAGGCTGCTGAAGAGGCAGTAAACCTCACATAGGAAGCCGCTGAAGAGGCAGTAAACTTCACAGAGGAAGCCGCTGAGAGGGCAGTAAACCTCACAGATTGGCCTGCTGAACTGACAAAAAAAGCGAGATATATACAATAGAGACAAATATCCTGGAATCTGAGGATGGGGTTCCTGTGTGGGGGTTCAGGGAGCCCTGCCTCCGTCAGCAGTAGAGGTGACGGGTACCCGCAGGAAGGAAGAGGTCGCCGGGATCATGAAGGTGCTGGCGGGGATCACCGACGGCGCGGCAGAAGGCGAGTGTTGGCGGGACTGGAGACCGTCGTTCTCCTGTGCACGCTGGCCTCTATTGTCTCTCTTGGGTGAGTGTTGCTCTTCTTGTTTGGTACTTCTGTGTGTGTGTGTGTGTGTGTGTGTGTGTGTGTGTGTGTGTGTGTGTGTGTGTGTGTGTGTGTGTGTGTGTGTGTGTGTGTGTGTGTGTGTGTGTATGTGTATGTGTGTGTGTGTGTGTGTGTGTGAATGTGTGTGTGTGTGTGTGTGTGTGTGTGTGTGTGTGTGTGTGTGAATGTGTGTGTGTGTGTGTGTGTGTGTGTGTGTGAATGTGTGTGTGTGTGTGAATGTGTGTGTGTGTGTGTGTGTGTGTGTGTGTGTGAATGTGTGTGTGTGTGTGAATGTGTGTGTGTGTGTGTGTGTGTGTGTGTGTGTGTGTGTGTGTGTGTGTGTGTGTGTGTGTGTGTGTGTGTGTGTGTGTGTGTGTGTGTGTGTGTGTGTGTGTGTGTGTATGTGTGTGTACTCACCTAGTTGAGGTTGCAGGGGTTGAGTCCAAGCTCCTGGCCCCGCCTCTTCACTGGTCGCTACTAGGTCACTCTCCCTGAACCATGAGCTTTATCGTACCTCTGCTTAAAGCTATGTATGGATCCTGACTCCACTACATCGCTTCCCAAACTATTCCACTTCCTGACTACTCTGTGGCTGAAGAAATACTTCCTAACATCCCTTTGATTCATCTGTGTCTTCAACTTCCAACCGTGTCCCCTTGTTACTGTGTCCAGTCTCTGGAACATCCTGTCTTTGTCCACCTTGTCAATTCCTCTCAGTATTTTGTAAGTCGTTATCATGTCCCCCCTATCTCTCCTGTCCTCCAGTGTCGTCAGGTTGATTTCCCTTAACCTCTCCTCATAGGACATACTTCTTAGCTCTGGGACTAGTCTTGTTGCAAACCTTTGCACTTTCTCTAGTTTCTTTACATGCTTGGCTAGGTGTGGGTTCCAAACTGGTGCCGCATACTCCAATATGGG
>NC_091374.1:499181-621681 GCF_038502225.1 Cherax quadricarinatus
GCGTGTTTGTGTGTGTGTGTGTTTGTGTGTGTTTGTGTGTGTGTGTTTGTGTGTGTGTGTGTGTGTTTGTGTGTGTGTGTGTGTGTGTGTGTTTGTGTGTGTGTGTGTGTGTGTTTGTGTGTGTGTGTGTGTGTTCATATGCCCTTAATCATTGCGATTTTATATACTGCATATTCCTATATAAATAGAAATGCATTCGTATATTCTCTCTCTCTCTCTCTCTCTCTCTCTCTCTCTCTCTCTCTCTCTCTCTCTCTCTCTCTCTCTCTCTCTCTCTCTCTCTCTCTCTCTCTCTCTCTCTCTCTCTCTCTCTCTCTCTCTCTCTCTCTCTCTCTCTCTCTCTCTCTCTCTCTCTCTCTCTCTCTCTCTCTCTCTCTCTCTCTCTCTCTCTCTCTCTCTCTCTCTCTCTCTCTCAGGCAGATCCATCGCTACAGTCAGCAAGAGGAAGTTATGATGGCAATATAAAGAGACCTTGATATTGTTTACTCCACACCAGACACAAGGCAATACTTTTGTTAGTTGTGTGTGTGCGTGTGTGTATGTGTTTGTGTGTGTGTATGTTTGTGTGTATGTTTGTGTGTACGTTTGTGTGTGTTTGTGTATATGTGCGTTTGTGTGTATATGTTTGTGTATGTATATATGTATTATACACCAAATGCTGCCGTGACAGAATGAAACGTTAGTAAGATAATAGATAATATCAGCTGCAGTATTAATAGTCACGTACAATCAGTTTGTTTGGGCGAGGGAATATCAGCCAATCAACACATGGCTACTGACGTCATGTATAGAAGCTGTCAACTTCTAAATTCATAAATTATATTGATAACCAATCAGAGAGGGCAAGTGGCAACCTTGTTGACGAGGTGACAGCCAATCACCATCGACCTCTGACGTCATGAGGAGACAGCTAGTCACCATGGGTCTCTGACGTCATGAAATATCAACTAATCACACTACAGCTATATATGATTGGTCACTTCAACTATTCTTAACGATGATGTCATGTCCTCAGGAGCACAATCATTGGCTAAGAGGACGCGCCGTTTTCTTTAAGTGAGGCTAGTTTCTGAGGTCGAGGGTGGACTGACAGTCTGCTAATAATTAGAGACTTTATGGAGACTTTGAAAGGCTTTGTGAGGCTGAGAGAGACTTAGAGAGATACAACAGAGGCTGCTGAATGTGATATGAAACTGAGAGTTCTTCCGAACCACCAACCACGGTGCCCTGTTGCCTGGTGGCTAATGCTCTCGCTTCACAAGGCGAGGGTCTGGGTTCGATTCCCAGCCAGGGTAGAAGCATTGGGCGTGTTTCTTTACACCGGTTGTCTATGTTCCCCATCAGTAAAATAGGTATCTGGGTGTCAGTGGACTGGTGTGGGTCGCATCCTGGGACAAAACTGACCTAATTTGCGGGAAATACTCAGCATAACAAGTGGCTTTATAGTGGTATGTCAGTGATGTCAGCTATGGTCTGTATACCTTGTACATGTACTTATAGAAATAAAGATATTATTATTATTATTATTATTATTATTATTATTATTATTATTATTATTATTATTATTATTATTATTATTAATGTAAATTGTTCCACGAAAATAAAAAAGTTAGATTTACTTGCTTTATGCTCGACGATATTAGTTAATTTCTTTTCCAACTGAACTGCTTATGTGAGGTAATTTGCTTGTGTGAGATTATTTGCTTGTGTCAGGTTGTTTGCTTGTGTCAGGTTGTTTGCTTGTGTCAGGTTGTTTGCTTGTGTCAGGTTGTTTGCTTGTGTCAGGTTGTTTGCTTGTGTCAGGTTGTTTGCTTGTGTCAGGTTGTTTGCTTGTATGAGACTCTTGCATGTGTAAGGTCGTGCTGGCTTGTGTGAGGTCGTGCTTGCTTGTGTGAGGTCGTGCTTGCTTGTGTGAGGTCGTCTTCCTGCTGGCGTTTAGTCAGTCATCCACTTGACATCATAAAAGCTTCTGGAAGACGTAAGGAAAATGAAACTTCAAGATTACTTTTCCTTCCTTTGTGAACTGGTGCTCAAAGACGAGGAGAAATGAACATGCAAGGAAGTGAAGCATCTGTTTCTGATAAATTGAATACATTTCTGGGTCTTTGAGAGCGCTTGTGTGGGCGACGTTTCTCCTTGCAAGAGTGCTCAAAAATAACTCTTGAGAGGCAGTGAAAGATGTCTTCTTGAGTAGATTATATACGCGAGTCAAGAACTGCCAGTGGGATATGGATATGTCAACGGAATGCACCTTACAGGCTGATACGGTAATGTTGACAATTGTCAAAGACTTTTTACCAGGAGGCTGTTTGAAGCAGGAGAAAGCTGCTGGTACAGTAATGTTGACAGTTGTAAAAGGCTTTCTACCAGGAGAAGGCTGTTCGAAGCAAGGGGAAACCTGTGTATTTCTTGATTGTGTTTGTCACATAATCCACAGAATATTTTTTTAAATATTTATAATTTTAGGGCGGTTCTGCTATAAAAAAGAGAGGAAGTAAATACATTTGTTTTGGTGTTGCGGAGGTCACGTCCTTTCTTGTTTGTCTTACGTGTTATTAATGGCTCTTTATTGCAAAAGTTGGTTCATAAAGTTTAGCCCAAGAGGAAGTCAATCCATTAACCACCTCTGTTACAACTATAACTTTACTGCCTCATTACTTATGTGTGACGCCAGGCCCAGTCTCCTACGCTGGTCACCTTACTGTGGTGGTGAGGTTTGTAACCCCCTGACAGACACTGGTCATCTTACTGTGGTGGTGAGGTTTGTAACCCCCTGACAGACACTGGTCATCTTACTGTGGTGGTGAGGTTTGTAACCCCCTGACAGACACTGGTCATCTTACTGTGGTGGTGAGGTTTGTAACCCCCTGACAGACACTGGTCATCTTACTGTGGTGACGAGGTTTGTAACCCCTGACAGACACTGGTCATCTTACTGTGGTGGTGAGGTTTGTAACCCCCTGACAGACACTGGTCATCTTACTGTGGTGGTGAGGTTTGTAACCCCTGACAGACACTGGTCATCTTACTGTGGTGGTGAGGTTTGTAACCCCCTGACAGACACTGGTCATCTTACTGTGGTGGTGAGGTTTGTAACACCCTGACAGACACTGGTCATCTTACTGTGGTGGTGAGGTTTGTAACCCCTGACACTGCTCACCTTACTGTGGTGGTGGGGTTTGTGATTCCCCAACCTTATTGATAGCCATGTTTGTTCCTCCTCCTCCATCCCTCCCGATGCTGCGCTGTGACAGTTAGAGAAATAGTTGTTTTATTTTTCTTCATTGTATTAATAAAGCCGCTGTTGACAAAATTCTCCACAGTAAAGATACGCATCTGTGGCACATATGTATTACTCGTGAACTTGTAGCTTGTGTATGTGTTCTTACAAAATACAACAGAGAGTTTTAAGGAAGATGTGTGAGAGTAAGATCTTTAATACCAAGACTGCTGATGAGAGGAAGATCTTTAATACCAAGACTGCTGATGAGAGTAAGATCTTTAATACCAAGACTGCTGATGAGAGGAAGATCTTTAATACCAAGACTGCTGATGAGAGGAAGATCTTTAATACCAAGACTGCTGATGAGAGTAAGATCTTTAATACCAAGACTGCTGATGAGAGTAAGATCTTTAATACCAAGACTGCTGATGAGAGGAAGATCTTTAATACCAAGACTGCTGATGAGAGGAAGATCTTTAATACCAAGACTGCTGATGAGAGTAAGATCTTTAATACCAAGACTGCTGATGAGAGTAAGATCTTTAATACCAAGACTGCTGATGAGAGTAAGATCTTTAATACCAAGACTGCTGATGAGAGGAAGATCTTTAATACCAAGACTGCTGATGAGAGGAAGATCTTTAATACCAAGACTGCTGATGAGAGGAAGATCTTTAATACCAAGACTGCTGATGAGAGGAAGATTTTTAATACCAAGACTGCTGATGAGAGGAAGATCTTTAATACCAAGACTGCTGGAAGCATTTGGGGCTTCCAGAATTATAACAATGAAGGAATCTTTAGTAATCAACACTAGTCAAAGCTACACTTATGTAGCAAGAGAAGATTCGCATGCTGAGCAATAGTGTGTGTGTGTACTCACCTATTTGTACTCACCTATTTGTGGTTGCAGGGGTCGAGTCCTAGCTCCTGGCCCCGCCTCTTCACCGGTTGCTACTAGACCCTCTCTCTCCCCGCTCCATGAGCTTTATCAAACCTCGTCTTAAAACTGTGTATGGTTCCTGCCTCCACTACGTCATTTTCTAGGCTATTCCACTGCCTTACAACTCTATGACTGAAGAAATACTTCCTACTATCTCTCTGACTCATTTGTGTCTTCAACTTCCAATTGTGGCCTCTTGTTTCTGTGTCCCCTCCCTGGAACATCCTGTCCTTGTCCACCTTGTCTATTCCACGCAGTATTTTATATGTCGTTATCATGTCTCCCCTGACCCTCCTGTCCTCCAGTGTCGTCAGGCCGATTTCCCTTAATCTTTCTTCATAGGACATTCCCCTTAGCTCTGGAACTAACCTTGTTCCAAACCTTTGTACTTTCTCTAGTTTCTTGACGTGCTTTATCAAGTGCGGGTTCCAAACAGGTGCTGCATACTCCAGTATGGGCCTGACATACACGGTGTACAGTGTCTTGAATGATTCCTTACTAAGGTGTCGGAATGCTGTTCTCAGGTTTGCCAGGCGCCCATATGCTGCAGCAGTTATCTGATTGATGTGTGCTTCCGGAGACATGCTCGGTGTTATACTCACCCCAAGATCTTTCTCCTTGAGTGAGGTTTGCAGTCTTTGGCCACCTAGCCTATACTCTGTCTGTGGTCTTCTGTGCCCTTCCCCTATCTTCATGACTTTGCATTTGGCAGGATTAAATTCGAGAAGCCATTTGCTGGACCAGGTGTCCAGTTTGTCCAGGTCTCTTTGAAGTCCTGCCTGGTCCTCATCAGATTTAATTCTCCTCATTAACTTCACATCATCTGTGTGTGTGTGTGTGTGTGTGTGTGTGTGTGTGTGTGTGTGTGTGTGTGTGTGTGTGTGTGTGTGTGTCTGGTGAGAGAGAGAGAGAGTTTAGTTAGTTTAATATGTTTATTATGCACCCCATACCCATCCTGTGGGCGGTAGTCAAAAGATTACAGAGGTACATAATTGGTCCAGGGACTGGACTCCAAAGTTTTGATAGCTGAGCAAGTTACAAAGGTAATGAACTAGATCTGGTCATAATCATGACCAAGTTACAAAGGTAATGAACTCCAGGTTGAGCTGGTCACACTCATGAATAATTGCAAAGGTAATGAATCGAGAGAGAGTTTATAAGTATACTGGTACATATATTACAGGCTGTACTGACGTATAACAAAAGTGCCTACAAAAATTGGGGAGATAAAAACACAGAAGAATATATTGTCGATCAGGACTAAGTTGGCAAGTGAACTGCGAGTAACACTCAGATAATGGTCGTACTGTATACCATCACGGAGAGAGAAGGGAAGGATGACCCAGGATACTGTTGATGTAGAGGATGAACCAGGATACTGTTGATGTAGAGGATGAACCAGGATACTGTTGATGTAGAGGATGAACCAGGATACTGTTGATGTAGAGGATGAACCAGGATAGTGTTGATGTAGATAATGAACCAGGATACTGTTGATGTAGATAATGAACCAGGATAGTGTTGATGTAGAGAATGAACCAGGATAGTGTTGATGTAGAGAATGAACCAGGATACTGTTGATGTAGAGGATGAACCAGGATACTGTTGATGTAGAGGATGAACCAGGATACTGTTGATGTAGAGGATGAACCAGGATAGTGTTGATGTAGAGGATGAACCAGGATACTGTTGATGTAGAGGATGAACCAGGATACTGTTGATGTAGAGGATGAACCAGGATAGTGTTGATGTAGAGGATGAACCAGGATACTGTTGATGTAGATAATGAACCAGGATAGTGTTGATGTAGAGAATGAACCAGGATAGTGTTGATGTAGAGAATGAACCAGGATACTGTTGATGTAGAGGATGAACCAGGATACTGTTGATGTAGAGGATGAACCAGGATACTGTTGATGTAGAGGATGAACCAGGATAGTGTTGATGTAGAGAATGACCCAGGATAGTGTTGATGTAGAGAATGAACCAGGATACTGTTGATGTAGAGGATGAACCAGGATACTGTTGATGTAGAGGATGAACCAGGATACTGTTGATGTAGAGGATGAACCAGGATAGTGTTGATGTAGAGAATGAACCAGGATAGTGTTGATGTAGAGAATGAACCAGGATACTGTTGATGTAGAGGATGAACCAGGATACTGTTGATGTAGAGAATGAACCAGGATACTGTTGATGTAGAGGATGAACCAGGATAGTGTTGATGTAGAGAATGAACCAGGATACTGTTGATGTAGAGAATGAACCAGGATACTGTTGATGTAGAGGATGAACCAGGATACTGTTGATGTAGAGGATGAACCAGGATAGTGTTGATGTAGAGAATGAACCAGGATACTGTTGATGTAGAGGAAGAACCAGGATACTGTTGATGTAGAGGATGAACCAGGATACTGTTGATGTAGAGGATGAACCAGGATACTGTTGATGTAGATAATGAACCAGGATAGTGTTGATGTAGAGGATGAACCAGGATACTGTTGATGTAGAGGATGAACCAGGATAGTGTTGATGTAGATAATGAACCAGGATAGTGTTGATGTAGAGAATGACTGTTGATGTAGAGGATGAACCAGGATACTGTTGATGTAGAGGATGAACCAGGATACTGTTGATGTAGAGGATGAACCAGGATACTGTTGATGTAGAGGATGAACCAGGATACTGTTGATGTAGAGGATGAACCAGGATACTGTTGATGTAGAGGATGAACCAGGATACTGTTGATAACATTTTGTTTCTGAAGAAATGGAGAAATTCCCCCCAGATGTGACATGACTCGCTCAACGTAGTTTTTTACTGTTGATATGAGGATGGGGAGGGTAATTGAGCCTTGTTGTATCTTTATAATTAGTTTGGATCTGTTAAAAGTCATTTGAGTTCATATATGACTCTCTCTCTCTCTCTCTCTTTTAACTAACTTGGCCTGACTCCAAGTCATGATGTGCACTTGTTGAGAAGGAGGAAGCTTGTTATATATAGTTGCTGTGTTTGTTAGGCTTCAAGCCTGTCGATACACAAGTGTCATAAAGGCTTCACGTCACCCGTATACCACCAGATATTATTATCTTTAATAACTAAAACAGTGATTAATGTAAACTTCCAGCGTGTATACACTAGGAGATACACACCTATGTGGGTTTATACACTGACAAATGCACACCTCCAAGTGTATATTCACTTTGCCCTTGTATTGTAAGTGTCGTATTTGGTTTCTTGTGGTAATGCGCAAGGGTCACCTCTGTAGGACACATTGTAAGGGCCCTTCTTAGGGTTATGTTATTGTAGGGTTAGTGGAAGTTTCTGTAGTCTTGTGTGTTAATGGGTCGTATGTGTTGGTGGGTCGTATGTGTTGGTGGGTCGTGTGTGTTGGTGGGTCGTGTGTGTTGGTGAGTTGTGTGTTGGTGGGTCTTGTGTTGGTGGGTCTTGTGTTTGTTGGTCTTGTGTTGGTGGATCTTGTGTTGGTTGGTCTTGTGTTGGTGGGTCGTATGTGTTGGTGGGTCGCGTGTGTTGTGGGTCGCGTGTGTTGGTGGGTCGCGTGTGTTGGTGGGTCGTGTGTGTTGGTGGGTCGTGTGTGTTGGTGGGTCGTGTGTTGGTGGGTCTTGTGTTGGTTGGTCTTGTGTTGGTGGGTCGCGTGTGTTGGTGGGTCGCGTGTGTTGGTGGGTCGCGTGTGTTGGTGGGCCGTGTGTGTTGGTGGGTCGTGTGTGTTGGTGGGTCGCGTGTGTTGGTGGGTCGTGTATGTTGGTGGGTTGTGTTGGTGGGTCGTGTGTGTTGGTGGGTCGCGTGTGTTGGTGGGTCGTGTGTGTTGGTGGGTCGTGTATGTTGGTGGGTTGTGTTGGTGGGTCGTGTGTGTTGGTGGGTCGTGTGTGTTGGTGGGTCGTGTGTTGGTGGGTCTTGTGTTGGTTGGTCTTGTGTTGGTGGGTCGTGTGTGTTGGTGGGTCGTGTATGTTGGTGGGTTGTGTTGGTGGGTCGTGTGTGTTGGTGGGTCGTGTGTGTTGGTGGGTCGTGTGTGTTGGTGGGTCGTGTATGTTGGTGGGAAGTGTGTGTTGGTGGGTCGTGTGTGTTGGTGGGTCGTGTGTTGGTGGGTCTTGTGTTGGTTGGTCTTGTGTTGGTGGGTCGTGTGTTGGTGGGTCGCGTGTGTTGGTGGGTCGCGTGTGTTGGTGGGTCGCGTGTCTTGGTGGGTCGTGTGTATTGGTGGGTCGTGTGTGTTGTTGGGTTGTGTGTTGGTGGGTCGTGTGTGTTGGTGGGTCGTGTGTGTTGGTGGGTCGTGTGTGTTGGTGGGTCGTGTGTGTTGTTGGGTTGTGTGTTGGTGGGTCGTGTGTGTTGGTGGGTCGTGTGTGTTGGTGGGTCGTCGTAGAACAAGAGTTTAAAGGCCTTTTCTCATCGTCATTGTGTCAAGAGAGAAGGAGAGATGTTTTCTGAGGAGGAAGGAGATCACTTCAGAGAAGTGTAAGGTCGGAGGTGCGAGCCGGAAGTCTAATATACCAGGACACTGGTATATTATGACTGAATCCTAAAAATAACTTTGAGAATATTGAAAATAAAGAGTTAATGAAAGAAATGAATGAAACAGACGAGGACAACATATTGAAATATTTCACCTGTTTTCAGTTTGTAACAACAGATGTAAAAGGACATCGTGGCTAAAACTTTAAATACTCCTGAAAAGCCTAGAGAACTTTGGAACGTTGAAATATGCAACAAAAGCAATTGAGCCAAGATAAACTAAGAATGGCAGGTGAAGCGAGATGGAGGGTGTGAAGGAGGTTTTAGGTGTGTGTGTGTGTATGTTTGGAAGTATTACGAGGGTGTATGAGAGGTAAGGTCTTGAATATTCAGTAGTCATGTGTTAGATTCGTAGATAGAGATTGATGTGGACTCCAGGATTTGATTCGCTGTTGGAGTGTGACCAGGGTAATAACTACTGCGGGAGGCAGTAAAACGTGAATAATAATAATGATGATGATGATAACAATAATAATACTAATAATAATAATTTTTCTTATTATTATTATTATTACATTTATGGCAAGCCGCTAAACCGGTAGGGTTTACAACTCCGATTCCTTTAATCAAGAGCCCTTTACGCCATCCAAAGGAGTGTCGGGGGGTAGGGGGTTGAATACCCTTCGAGGAGGAGGAGGTCGTTAGCGGGAACGACTCGTTCAGCTTCTCTTGCTGATACCAACATTCATTTCCTTGTTCTTGACAGAATTTCTAACTGTTAATCTGTTTTGTTTTCTGTGATTTATTCTCTAATTTATTCTCTCTTTATTTTGCTATATTTTTTAGACTCTGGGCGTCTCCCACTAAGGTAAGGTGACCCGCCAAAGATGAAAACACTCATTGTCACTCAGTCGATCACTGTCTGGCCAGAAGCGTTCTGACATCGCAGTTTAGATAACTATCTTAACCGCATCATCCCATCCCCTCCTTCAGAGTGCAGGCACTGTACTTCCCACCTCCAGAACTGTAGTATCCCCAGCTCTCCTTCAGAGTGCAGGCACTGTACTTCCCACCTCCAGGACTGCATTATCCCCAGCTCTCCTTCAGAGTGCAGGCACTGTACTTCCCACCTCCAGGACTGCAGTGTCCCCAGCTCTCCTTCAGAGTGCAGGCACTGTACTTCCCACCTCCAGGACTGTAGTATCCCCAGCTCTCCTTCAGAGTGCAGGCACTGTACTTCCCACCTCCAGGACTGCAGTATCCTCAGCTCTCCTTCAGAGTGCAGGCACTGTACTTCCCACCTCCAGGACTGCACCATCCCCATCCCTGATTAAGAGAGCTGACACTGTACTTCCCACCTCCAGAAGTGTACCATCTCCATCCCTGATTAAGAGAGCTGACATTGTACTTTCCACCTCCAGGAGTGCACCATTCCCATCCCTGATTAAGAGAGCTGACACTGTACTTCCCACCTCCAGAACTCCAACTCCGGCTAACTGGTTTTCTTAAATTCGTTCATAAATGTTACCTTACCCATACTCCAACAGCACGTCAGTTCATAATAACCTCTTTCCTCCACTCCTATTTAACATTCTCACACAAGCCTGTTACTGTCTACCATTCTATTGGTAGTACGTTGGTATACAGCCACCACCCAAGGAGATATTACCGTCCTGCCAAGTAAGTGTAAAACTAAAACCTCGAATCGTTTTCCACAATGGCAGGACTGCTGTTGTCTTCTATCTCATAAACACATAAGATCATACTACACATGCGCTAGTATGTGTCTCAACCCCTGCAACCACAAATAGGTGAGTACAAATAGGTGAGTACACACGTTTGAGTTTTCTTCTAATCTCTTGATAATTCTTGTTCTTACAGTGTTTCCTGTCATCTCAGTGAGGAAGTGCGTGAGAATTCTTCCTTCGTAGAGCCAATGGTGTCGTAAAAGTCCTCTATATATGCCGAGAGCAAGGAACTAGTAGCCTCTTGTTCTCTATAAATGCCGGGGAAAGGGGCTAGTAGCCTCTTGTTCTCTATAAATGCCGGGAGCAAGGGGCTAGTAGCCTCTTGTTCTCTATAAATGCCGGGAGCAAGGGGCTAGTAGCCTCTTGTTCTCTATAAATGCCGGGAGAAAGGGGCTAGTAGCCTCTTGTTCTCTATAAATGCCGGGAGCAAGGGGCTAGTAGCCTCTTGTTCTCTATAAATGCCGGGAGCAAGGGGCTAGTAGCCTCTTGTTCTCTATAAATGCCGGGAGAAAGGGGCTAGTAGCCTCTTGTTCTCTATAAATGCCGGGAGCAAGGGGCTAGTAGCCTCTTGTTCTCTATAAATGCCGGGAGCAAGGGGCTAGTAGCCTCTTGTTCTCTATAAATGCCGGGAGCAAGGGGCTAGTAGCCTCTTGTTCTCTATAAATGCCGGGAGCAAGGGGCTAGTAGCCTCTTGTTCTCTATAAATGCCGGGAGCAAGGGGCTAGTAGCCTCTTGTTCTCTATAAATGCCGGGAGAAAGGGGCTAGTAGCCTCTTGTTCTCTATAAATGCCGGGAGCAAGGGGCTAGTAGCCTCTTGTTCTCTATAAATGCCGGGAGCAAGGGGCTAGTAGCCTCTTGTTCTCTATAAATGCCGGGAGCAAGGGGCTAGTAGCCTCTTGTTCTCTATAAATGCCGGACGCAAGGGGCTAGTAGCCTCTTGTTCTCTATAAATTACCAACAGGATAAAGGAGATTATTGGTTATTTTCTGGGTTATTAGTCTTTATTATGATACTTTAATAAGTTTAGAATTACGTATGTCGTATTTCTGTCAGTCTTATTCCTGTTTGTGTTTTTTTTTGGGGGGGTCCGTATATTTGTCTGCACGTTGTATGTCTCAGTGTATATACACTGAGAGGTATATATGTCTAGGTGTATATACACTGAGAGGTGTATGTCTCAGTGTATATACACTGAGAGGTGTATGTCTCAGTGTATATACACTGAGAGGTGTATGTCTCAGTGTATATACACTGAAAGGTGTATATGTCTGAGTGTATATACACTGAGAGGTGTATGTCTCAGTGTATATACACTGAGAGGTGTATGTCTCAGTGTATATACACTGAGAGGTGCATGTCTCTCAGTGTATGTACACTGAGAGGTGTATGTTTCTAGTTGTATATACACTGAGAGGTTTATATCTCAGTGTATATACACTGAGAAGTGTATCTCGGTGTACATACACTGAGAGGTGTATGTCTCTCAGTGTATGTACACTGAGAGGTGTATGTCTCTAGTTGTATATACACTGAGAGGTTAATATCTCAGTGTATATACACTGAGAAGTGTATCTCGGTGTATATACACCGAGAGGTGTATGTCTCTCAGTGTATATACACTGAGAAGTGTATGTCTTTCAGTGTACATACACTGAGAGGTATGTGTCTCTCAGTGTACATACACTGAGAGGTGTATGTCTCTCAGTGTACATACACTGAGAGGTGTATGTCTCTCAGTGTACATACACAGAGGTGTATGTCTCAGTGTACATACACTGAGAGGTGTATGTCTCTCAGTGTACATACACAGAGGTGTATGTCTCTCAGTGTACATACACTGAGAGGTGTTTGTCTCTCAGTGTACATACACTGAGAGGTGTTTGTCTCTCAGTGTACATACACTGAGAGGTGTTTGTCTCTCAGTGTACATACACTGAGAGGTGTTTGTCTCTCAGTGTACATACACTGAGAGGTGTTTGTCTCTCAGTGTACATACACTGAGAGATGTATGTCTTTCAGTGTACATACACTGAGAGGTGTATGTCTCTCAGTGTACATACACTGAGATGTGTATGTCTCAGTGTACATACACTGAGAGGTGTATGTCTCTCAGTGTATATACACTGAGAGGTGTATGTCTCTCAGTGTACATACACTGAGAGGTGTCTCTCAGTGTACATACACTGAGAGGTGTATGTCTCTCAGTGTACATATACTGAGAGGTCGTAAAATTAAAGGAGACTAATTGGGAGATGCGAGCAGCCGATCAATTTATGAAAACTCTTGAAGAGTTAGATGAGAGTACCCAGGTAAGAGATCCAAGAGTAAGAGAAGGAAGGACGGAAGGAAGGAAGGAGGAAGGATTGGAGGGAAGGAAAGAGGGGAGGGGAGGGAGGGAGGGAAGGAAGGAGGGGAGGGAGGGACTAGCTGAACTTTAATGTGTTTTGATCCTAAACTTGGACCATAAAAACAATTGTAGTTTGCTGAGAAAGTCTGGCTGAGGTGCACAATATCTCTTGTTCTCTGTCTCACTCGGTGTATATTTTTTCCTGTGTCTCAGTGTGTGTACACCTTTACCTGTGTCTTACTGTATGCTCGTATACACCTTTTCCTGTTTCGTATTTGTTGAGCTTGTTCATGTCTGTGAATTAACGAGGTGTCTGTGGCTTGTCTGTGATTAAGAGCAGCATCTCAGGAGGCAGGCAGCGTGTACACCTGTCTGTGAGACCGAGTCAGGTATGGTCTACCTGGAGTCTACCTGGAGGGGTCAACGCCCCCGCGGCCTGGTCCATGACCAGGCCTGGTGGATCAGGGCCTGATTAATGTCCCTGCGGCCCGGTCCATGACCAGGCCTCCTGGTGGATCAGGGCCTTATCAACGTCCCTGCGGCCTGGTCCATGACCAGGCCTCCTGGTGGATCAGGGCCTTATCAACGTCCCTGCGGCCTGGTCCATGACCAGGCCTCCTGGTGGACCAGGGCCTTATCAACGTCCCTGCGGCCTGGTCCATGACCAGGCCTCCTGGTGGACCAGGGCCTTATCAACGTCCCTGCGGCCTGGTCCATGACCAGGCCTCCTGGTGGATCAGTGCCTGGTTTGAGACATTGGTTAGACAAATATGTAGATGATAAGGGTTGAATTTAAGAATACTCTGCCATTTATGACGGTTGCAGTATTATACAACTGGTGAAGGTGTTGTATACAAAGGTTACAGTGCAATACAACTGGTGAAGGTGTTGTATACAAAGTTTACAGTGTAATACGAAAGGTGAAGGTGTTGTATACAGAGGTTACAATGCAATACAAAGTCACAGTAAGAACTTTACTAAGCTCTTAAGGTACAGTTCAGTATTACCCACAATTTCGAGGTGAAACCTTACCTGTTATTTCTTGCAGCTAAGTTTAATGTTGCTTTAACTTTTGGCAACAGTGGAGCCAAACACATTTACGCACAGAAAGCTTTCTTCGTGGCAACGTTTCGCTCTAGTGATTTGATGAAGCTTTTACACAGCAAAAACTCTCTGTGATTGTTTTTTTCTTTATTTTTTTGTTCTTTCTGATAATCATTAAATAATAACTTAAGATACCCAAGAGTTTGTGATGAATTATATTCATTATCCTCTTGAATTATTGAGCGGATTATACACACGTTGAGCGAGTCCCCACAGGTTCGTATTCTTGACTCCTAAGGTCCGTATTCTTGTCCCCTGAGGTCCGTATTCTTGTCCCCTGAGGTTCGTATTCTTGTCCCCTGAGGTTCGCATTCTTATCCCCTGAGGTCCGTATTCTTGTCCCCTGAGGTCCGTATTCTTGTCCTCTGAGGTCCGTATTCTTGACTCCTGAGGTCCGTATTCTTGTCCTCTGAGGTCCGTATTCTTGTCCCCCTAAGGTCCATATTCTTGTCCTCTGAGGTCCGTATTCTTGTCCCCTGAGGTCCGTATTCTTGTCCCCTGAGGTTCGTATTCTTGACTCCTAAGGTCCGTATTCTTGTCCCCTGAGGTCCGTATTCTTGTCCCCTGAGGTCCATATTCTTGTTCCCTGAGGTCCGTATTCTTGTCCCCTGAGGTCCGTATTCTTGTCCCCTGAGGTCCGTATTCTTGTCCCCTGAGGTCCGTATTCTTGTCCCCTGAGGTTCGTATTCTTGACTCCTAAGGTCCGTATTCTTGACTCCTAAGGTCCGTATTCTTGTCCCCTGAGGTCCGTATTCTTGTCCCCTGAGGTCCGTATTCTTGTCCCCTGAGGTCCATATTCTTGTTCCCTGAGGTCCGTATTCTTGTCCCCTGAGGTCCGTATTCTTGTCCCCTGAGGTTCGTATTCTTGTCCCCTGAGGTTCATATTCTTGTCCCCTGAGGTCCGTATTCTTGTCCCCTGAGGTCCATATTCTTGTCCCCTGAGGTCCATATTCTTGTCCCCTGAGGTCCGTATTCTTGTCCCCTGAGGTCCATATTCTTGTCCCCTGAGGTTCGCATTCTTGTCCCCTGAGGTCCGTATTCTTGTCCCCTGAGGTCCGTATTCTTGTCCCCTGAGGTCCGTATTCTTGTCCCCTGAGGTCCGTATTCTTGTCCCCCTAAGGTCCATATTCTTGTCCTCTGAGGTCCGTATTCTTGTCCCCTGAGGTCCGTATTCTTGACTCCTGAGGTCCGTATTCTTGTCCCCCTAAGGTTCATATTCTTGTCCTCTGAGGTCCGTATTCTTGTCCCCTGAGGTCCGTATTCTTGTCCCCTGAGGTCCGTATTCTTGTCCCCTGAGGTTCATATTCTTGTCCCCTGAGGTCCGTATTCTTGTCCCCTGAGGTCCATATTCTTGTCCCCTGAGGTCCGTATTCTTGTCCCCTGAGGTTCGTATTCTTGTCCCCTGAGGTTCATATTCTTGTCCCCTGAGGTCCGTATTCTTGTCCCCTGAGGTCCATATTCTTGTCCCCTGAGGTCCGTATTCTTGTCCCCTGAGGTTCGTATTCTTGACTCCTGAGGTTCGTATTCTTGACCCCTAAGGTCCGTATTCTTGTCCTCTGAGGTCCGTATTCTTGTCCCCTTAAGGTCCATATTCTTGTCCCCTGAGGTTCGCATTCTTATCCCCTGAGGTCCGTATTCTTGTCCCCTGAGGTCCGTATTCTTGTCCCCTGAGGCTCGTATTCTTGACTCCTAAGGTCCGTATTCTTGTCCTCTAAGGTCCGTATTCTTGTCCCCTGAGGTCCGTATTCTTGTCCCCCTAAGGTCCATATTCTTGTCCCCTGAGGTTCGCATTCTTGTCCCCTGAGGTCCGTATTCTTGTCCCCTGAGGTCCGTATTCTTGTCCCCTGAGGCTCGTATTCTTGACCCCTGAGATTCGTATTTTTGACCCCTGAGGTTCGTATTCTTGACCCCTAAGGTCCGTATTCTTGTCCTCTGAGGTCCGTATTCTTGTCCCCTTAAGGTCCATATTCTTGTCCCCTGAGGTCCGTATTCTTGTCCCCTGAGGTTCGTATTCTTGACTCCTAAGGTCCGTATTCTTGTCCTCTGAGGTCCGTATTCTTGTCCCCTGAGGTCCGTATTCTTGTCCCCCTAAGGTCCATATTCTTGTCCCCTGAGGTTCGCATTCTTATCCCCTGAGGTCCGTATTCTTGTCCTCTGAGGTCCGTATTCTTGTCCCCTAAGGTCCATATTCTTGTCCCCTGAGGTCCGTATTCTCGTTCCCTGAGGTTCGTATTCTTGTCCTCTGAGGTCCGTATTCTTGTCCCCTGAGGTCCGTATTCTTGTCCCCCGAAGGTCCATATTCTTGTTCCCTGAGGTTCGCATTCTTTTTCCCTGAGGTCCGTATTCTTGTCCCCTGAGGTCCGTATTCTTGTCCCCTGAGGCTCATATTCTTGACCTCTGAGGTTCGTATTCTTGACCTCTGAGGTTCGTATTCTAGACCTCTGAGGTTCGTATTCTTGACCCCTGAGGTTCGTATTCTTGTCCCCTTGAGGTACTTGGGCATATCTTCAGTGGCCAACATTGTTTCTTTTAAGACAGCTGTTTGAGTGTTCACACATCTTGCCCAGTAAACAACTCAAGCGGGGGTGTTGCTTGTATTATCTTGGGAACTCAGGAGACGCTGTGCTGCTTACAGCAAGGAACCTCTCTCGCTTGTACTCGTCGCTGTGTGCTTGTGGGGGTCGAGTCTTATATTCTGGCCACACTTTTTTGATTTACTATCTTGGGTATGGTGTGTTACTAGCTGTCAGGGGCTCTGTTGTACCTACTCTTAGAACTCTGTATGATGTGTGTGTATGTGCTCACCTTTTTGTTCTCACGTATTTTTAGTTGCAGGGGTCGATTCACAGCTCCTGGCCCCGCCTCTTCGCTAGTAGCTAATAGGTCCACTCGCTCCCTGCTACAAGAGCCTTGTCGTACCTCTTCTTAAAGCTTTGTATGGATCCTGCCTTTACTACTTCACTCTCCAGATTGTTTACTTCATGACCGTGTGTGTACTCACCTCTTGTACTCATCTAATTGTGATTGAAGGGGTCGAGTCATAGCTCCTGGCCCCGCCTCTTCGCTGTTTGCTCTGTGTGTGTGTGTACTCACCTAATTGTACTTAGCTAATTGTGGTTGCAAGGGCCGATTCATAGCTCCTGACCCCGCTTCTTCACTGGTCAGTCTCTCCCTGCTCCACGACCTTTATCATACCTCGTCTTAAAGCTATGTATGGTTCCTGCTTGTGTGTGTACGCATTTTGTTACATTATAACATCGGCTGGTGGCTTTATTTAGTATTATTGTTAAGATAAGTTCACAAGGTGTGTTCAGTAATCTTCTTTTTCCACTGTAATATAAGAAGTAATTCTTTAAACTGGACTGCTTCCCAGCGTTAAATATTGAAACAACGAGGTAAAACCATATTTATATCCCACACCAGCATCGTCGTTTGTACACTAGAACACTTAGCATGGCTAGGCATTACAGAGTGTACCACTAGAACACTTAGCATGGCTAGGCATTACAGAGTGTACCACTAGAACACTTAGCATGGCTAGGTATTACAGAGTGTACCACGAGAACACTTAGCATGGCTAGGTATTACAGAGTGTACCACTAGAACGCTTAGCATGGCTAGGTATTACAGAGTGTACCACTAGAACGCTTAGCATGGCTAGGTATTACAGAGTGTACCACTAGAACACTTAGCATGGCTAGGTATTACAGAGTGTACCACTAGAACGCTTAGCATGGCTAGGCATTACAGTGTACCACTAGAACACTTAGCATGGCTGGGTTTTAAATGTACCACTGAAACTTAGCATGGCTGGTAACCCGGGGTACCACTAAAAACACTTGGGATGGCTAGGTATTCCCAAGTGTCCACTAAAACATGGCTGGGGATTCAGAGTTTCCACTGGGAAAACTTGGGATGGCTAGGTATTGGGGTGTCCACTAGAACACTTGGCAGGGGACAAGAGTGTCCACTGGGGAAATTAGCATGGGAGGTTTTCAGGTGTTTCCACTGAAAACTTAGCATGGCTAGGTTTTAAGGGGTCCACTAGAACCTTGGCATGGCTGGGCTTACAGTGTTCCACTGGAACCTTGGGTGGTGGCTTACAGGGTTCCACTGAACCTTTTGCATGGCTTGGGGGGCCAAATGTACCACTGAAAACTTAGCATGGCTGGGCATTCAGTGTCCCCCTGGGCCCGCTTAGCATGGCTAGGTTTACAGGTGCCACTGGGAAAATTTGCATGGCTGGGGATTTTCCCGAGTGTCCACTAGAACACTTAGCATGGCTAGGCAGAGTGTACCACTAGAACATTGGGATGGCTAGGCATTTTCAGAGTGTACCCTGGCAAAAAGCATTTGGGTGGGGGTTTTAGGTGTACCACTGGGGCCTTGGCAGGGTGGGCATTTCGGGTTGCCCCTAGAACCTTGGGATGGTGGGTATTCAGGTGTCCACTGGGCGCGCATGGCTAGGTATTCCCGGTGTACCACTAGAACGCTTAACATTTGGGGGTTTTCAGGTGTACCACTAAAACACTTAGCATGGCTAGGCATTGGGGTGTACCACTAGAACCCCAGCATGGCTGGTTTAAAAGGGGGTACCACTAGGGGGCCCTTTGCATGGCTGGGAATTTTTAGGTGTCCCCTGGGGCATGGTTTGGGGATTCAAAGGGGTACCAAGACATTTCTGGGTGGGCATTCAGAGTGTAAATAGGGGGCCGCTGGCTGGGCATTACAGAGTGTCAACCGGGAAAACCCTTTGCATGGCTGGGCATTCAAGGGGTCCACTGGGAAAACTTGGTGGCCCGGGGATTTTTCAGGGTCCACTAGAACGCTTGGGATGGCTGGCATTCAGAGTGTACCACTGGGCGCTTTGGTGGCTGGGTTCAGAGTGTCCACTAGAACGCTTGGGATGGTGGGGATTGCAAATGTACCACTGGGCCTTCATGGCTGGGCATTTCAGGTGTCCACTGGGGAAACCCGCATGGCTGGGGCATTTAAGGTGTACCACTGGGGGCCCCTTTGGGATGGGTGGGGATTCAGAGTGTGCCACTGGGCAACCTTTGGGTGGGGATTCAGAGTGTCCACTGGGGAACCCTTGCCTGGCTGGGGGGTTCATTTCCACTAGAACCTTAGCATGGGTGGGGATTCAAAAGGGGTGCCACTGGGCGCTTGGTGGCTAGGTTCAAGGGGTGGGGCCCCGGGGGAACAGCATGGTTAGGCATTACAAGTGTCCACTAGAACGCTTGGGATGGCTGGGCATTACATAGTGTACCCCCTGGGGCGCAGCATGGCTGGGCATTACCCGGTGTACCATAGAACGCTTAGCATGGCTAGGGGCCCCGAGTGTACCATAGAACCAGCATGGCTGGGGGTTTCAGTGTACTAGAAACCTTTGCTGGGCTTTCAGAGTGTCCACTGGGGGGCAACAGCATTTGGGTGGGCATTGCAGATTTCCACTAGAACCCCTTTGGGTGGGCATTTTTTGTCCCCTAGGGGAACCAGCATGGCTGGGGATTACAGAGTGTCCACTGGGGGACCCTGGCTGGGCATTCAGAGTTTTACCACTGGGCGCAGCATGGCTGGGGATTCAGAGTGTAACCCCGGGGCCTTGGGATGGCTGGGGATTACAGGGTTCCCCTGGGGGGCCCTTAAAGGCTGGGCATTCAAGGGGGTCCACTGGGGCAACCCCGCATGGCTGGGCATTACCCCGGTGTCCACTGGGGCAGCATGGCTGGGCATTCAGAGTGTCCACTGGGGCCGGGTTTTGGGTGGGTATTTTCGGGGGGTCCACTGGGCAGCATCAGGCATTCAAAAGGGGTACCACTAGAACCGCATGGCTAGGCATTACAGAGTGTACCACTAGGGGAACCGGGATGGCTTGGTATTACAGAGGGGTGCCACTGGGCAGCAGCTGGCTGGGCATTTAAAAGGGTTTTCCACTGGGGGCCTTGGGATGGCTAGGCATTTCAGAGGGGGTGCCACCCGGGCCCCCTTTGCATGGCTGGGGGATTACAGTGTCCACTGGGGGGGGGAGCATGGCTGGGGATTACAGACCACTAGAACCTTAAAGGCTGGGGATTTTCAGAGTGTCCACTGGGGAAATTTAGCATGGCCCGGGGTTGCAGGTGTACCCCCAGAACCCCCGCATGGCTAGGTTTCAAATGTCCCCTGGGGAACCCCCTTTGCATGGCTAGGCATTACAGGTGTGCCACTAGAACACTTGCATGGCTAGGTATTACAAGGTTTTCCACTAGGGGAAACCCTTTGCCTGGCTGGGGATTTACAGAGTGTACCACTAAAACAAGCTGGCTGGGGATTGCAAGTGCCACTGGGGGCCGGCATGGCTGGGCATTCAAAGGGGCCACTAGGGGGCTTAGCAATGGGTGGGGATTACAGGGGGTACCTCTGGGGAAATTTTGCATGGCTGGGGATTACAGGTGTACCCCCTAGGGGGCCGGGATGGCTGGGGATTACAAGGGGTCCACTGGGGAACCGGGATGGCTGGGGATTCAGGTGTCCACTAGAACGCTTAGCATGGCTGGGGGATTCAGAGGGGTACCACTGGGGAACCAGCATGGCTGGGCATTGCAGAGTGTCCACTGGGGCAACAGCATGGCTGGGGATTTTCAGGTGTCCACTGGGAACCTTGGCTGGCTGGGCATTAGAGTGTCCACTGGGAAAACTTGGGATGGCTGGGGATTTTCAGGTGTACCACTAGAACCCTTGCATGGCTGGGTTTCAGAGTGTACCACTGGAACCTTGGGATGGCTGGGGATTTCAGGGGTTTACTGGGCGCGGGATGGCCAGGCATTCCAAGGGGTACCACTAGAACCTTAGCATGGGTTTTGGATTTCAAATGTCCACTAGAACCCCCAGCATGGCTAGGTTTTCCCGATGCCATAGGGGGCCAGCATGGCTGGGCGTACAGAGTGTCCACTAGGGCAACTTGTGGCTAGGCATTACAAAGGGGTACCACTGAACGCTTGGGATAAACAGGCATTCAGAGTGTACCCCTGAACCTTGGGAGGCCAAGGGTAAAGTGTACCACTAGAACCTTTGCATGGCTGGCATTACAGAGTGTCCACTGGGGGGCAACATTTGGGTGGGGATTACAGGTATACTAGAACCTTGCATGGCTAGGTTTGGGGTGTACCACTGGGAAAGCCCTTGCATGGCTGGGCATTACAGGTGTAAATGGGGCCTTGGTGGCTGGGGGTTCAGTGTCCACTGGGAAAAACCCCGTGGCTGGGGGTTCAGAGTGTCCACTGGGAAAGCAGCATGGCTGGGGATTCAAGTGTACCACTGGGAACCGGCATGGCTGGGTGGACAGGGTGTCCATTTTTCAGGGATGGCTGGGCATTTTTAAGGGGTCCCCAGGGGAACCTTTAAAAAGGGGGGCATTGCAGGTGTGTACCACTGGGAAACCCTTTGCATGGCTAGGGATTACAGTGTGCCACTGGAAAAGCCTTTGGGGGCTTAGGGATTTTCAAGTGTCCACTGGGGAAACCCTTATGGCTGGGCATTCAGAGTGTCCCTGAACCCGCTGTGGTATTCAAGTGTTCCCCCTAGAACACTTAACTGGCTAGGCATTGCAGAGTGTCCACTGGGAAAGCTTGCTTTTGGGTGGGGATTCAGAGTTTCCCCTGGGCCCTTTGCTGGCTGGGGGTCAGGTGTACTAGAACCCGGGGTGGCTGGTATTCAGGAGTGTACCACTGGAGCACTTGGGATGGCTGGGGGGCCCGGGTCCACTAGAAAATTTGAGGCTGGGGATTACCCGGTGCCCCTAGAACACTTAACATGGCTAGGTATTCAGGTGTACCACTGGGAAAACTTAGCAGGGTGGGATTCAGGTGTACCACTAGAACACTTAGCATGGCTGGGTATTCAGGTGTACCCAGAACCTTGGGAGGGAAAAGGGGAACAAGGGGTCCACTGGGGAAAATTTGCATGGCTGGGCATTACAGTGTCCACTAAAACATGGCTGGGTTACCCAAATTTTGCCACTGGGGAACCCCTGGCATGGCTGGGGATTTAGGTGTACCACTGAACCCCGGGATGGCTGGGGATTTTCAGTGTCCCCCTGGGGCAACTTTGCATGGCTAGGTATTACAGAGTGTCCCCTAGAACACTTCTTTTGGGTGGGGATTTAAATTTTACCACTGAACACTTAACTGGTTTGGGTATTCAGGGTGTACCACCCCAGAACATTTGGGAGCTGGGGATTACAGGTGGCCCCCTGGGAAAACTTAGCATGGATGGGGGTTTTCAGGGTCCACTGGGAAAACTTAAAGGCTGGGCATTTAAAGGGGTACCATGGGGAAACGGGATTTGGGGGAATTTCAGGGGTGTCCACTGGGGAAAAACCTTTGGGTGGGGGATTCAAAGGGGTCCACTAGAACCTTAGCATGGCTGGGTATTAGAGTGTACCCTAAAAAACTTAGCATGGTGGGGATTACAGGGGTACCACTGGGGAAAACTTAGCATGGCTGGGTGACAAGGGGTCCACTGGGAAACCCTTTGCAGCTGGGTATTCAGGTGTACCACTGGGGCGCCCTTTGCATGGCTAGGTATTACAGAGTGTACCACTGGGAAAACCCTTTGCATGGCCCGGGGATTCAGAGGGGTACTGAGGCCGGGATGGGTGGGCATTCAAAAGGGGTACCCCCTGGGAAGCAGCAAGGGTGGGCATTTCAAAGGGGACCACTGGGGAAAACTTAGCATGGCTGGGCATTCAGAATTTTCCCCTAGGGGAACCGCATGGCTGGGGATTCAAGGGGTACCACTGGGCGCTTAGCATGGCTGGGCATTCAGGTGGGCCACTAAGGGCAGAGGGTGGGCTTCAGGTGTACCACTGGGGCAGGGGGCTGGGGGATTTTGGGGGTGCCACTGGGAACCGGGATGGCTGGGCATTCAGGGGTGTCCACTGGGGGAAAAAAGTAGCTGGGGATTACAAATGTTTTGAACGCTTAGTGGCTGGGTATTCAGAGTTTGCCACTTTTTGGGAACCAAACATGGCTGGGCATTACAGTGTACCCTGAACGAACAAAGGGGGGCTTTCAGGGTGCCACTGGGGCAGCATGGCTGGGCATTCCCGGTGGGGCCCCAGAAGCCCAGATGGGCATTTCAGGTGGCCCACTGGGGAAACCCGCATGGCTGGGCATTCATGGGGTCCACTGGGGCCAGCATGGCTGGGGATTTTCAGGGTGTGCCACTGGGGCGCTTGGCGGGGTGGTATTTCAGGTGTACCCCTGGGGCCCGCGCTGGCTGGGGATTTTCGGGGTACCACTAGGGGAACCCTTTGCATGGCTGGGCATTTAATGTCCACTAGAACCTTTTGGGTGGGGATTTGGGTGTTCCACTGGGCAGGCCCCCGGCTTGGGGATTACGGGGTACCACTAGGCCTTGGGATGGCCCCGGGCATTCAGGTGTACCACTAGGGCCCCGCATGGCTGGGCTTTCAGGGGCCACTGGGCGCCCGCCGGCTGGGCATTGGGGTGACCGAACACTTAGCATGGCTGGGGATTCAAAAGGGGTCCACTGGGGGCGCAGCATGGCTGGGCATTGCAAGTGTCCACTAGAACCGCTTGGTGCGGGGATTCAAAGGTTTTTACTGGGAACCTTAGCATGGCCAGGCATTACAGAGTGTACCCCCTAGAACCCCTTGGGATGGCTGGGGATTCAGGGTGTACCACTGGGGCCTTGGGATGGTTGGGGATTTTCCCCGAGGGGTCCACTGGGGGCAACAGCATGGTAAAGGGATTTAAAGTGTACCACTAGAACCTTAGCATGGCTTGGTATTCAAAAGTGTACCCTAGGGGCTTGGGGGCTGGGGATTCAGGGGTGTCCACTGGGGGAACTTAAGCTGGCTGGGGATTTTAGAGTGTCCACTAGAACCTTTGGCCAAAAGGGATTACAGTGTACCACTGGGAACCCTTGCCTTTTGGGTGGGGATTCAGACCACTAGAACCTTTGGGATGGCTGGGGGTTCAGAGTGTCCACTGAACGTTGGCATTAGGTATTTTAAGGGGTACCCCCTAGAACACTTAGCATGGCTAAGGGATTACAGAGTTGGGCCCCCACAGAAACCCTTTTGGCTGGGCATTGCAAAATGTGCCATAGAAAACCCTTTGCATGGCTGGGGATTACAGGTGTCCACTGGGGAACCAGCATGGCTGGGCATTCAGAGTGTACCACTAAAAACCCTTTGCATGGTGGGGATTACAGAGTTCCACTGAACCCTTAGTATTAGGCATTCAAATGTACCCCTAGAACCTTGGGATGGTTAGGTAATTTCAGAGTGTCCTCTAGAACCTTGGGAAAGGTGGGGGTTCAGAGTGTCCACTGGGGAACCCCAACAAAAGGCGGGGGGCAGAAATGCCACTGGGGCCCTTTGGCCCGGGGGTTTTCAGGTGTACCCTAAGGCTTGGGATGGCTAGGCATTAAGTGTCCACTAGAACGCCCCGCATGGCTGGGGGTTTCAGGGGTTTTCCCTTTTGGGAACCTTAGTGGCTGGGGGCCCGAGTGTACCACTGGGCCCCAGCATGGCTGACATTCCCGAGTGTACCACTGGAACACTTGGGTGGCTGGTTTCAGGTGTACCCTGGGAAGCTTGGGATGGCTGGGCATTTTTAGGTGTCCACTGGGGAACCCTTGGGATGGCTGGGCTTTCAAGTGTCCACTGGGAAACCCTTTGGGATGGTGGCATTACAAATTTCCATGGGGCAACAGCTGGGTGGGGGTTCAAGGGGTGCCACTAGAACCTTGCATGGCTGGGATTCAGGTGTGCCACTAGAACTTAGCATGGCTGGGGATTACAGAGTGTACCACTGGGGGCAAATTAAAGGCTGACATTGCAGAATTTACCCTGGGCATTGTGGCTGGGGATTCAAAGGGGTACCCCTAGAAATTTGCATGGCTGGTATTACAAGTGTCCAGGGGAAAGCCCTTGATGGCTAGGCATTACAGAGGGGTACCACTAGAACCCCAACATGGCTGGGCATTGAGTTACCACTAGAACATTGGGATGGGTGGTTTCAGTGTACCACTTTTAGGGCCGCTCTCAATTTTCAGAGTGTCCCCCCTAGAACGCGGGAGGGTGGGGATTACAGTGTCCACTGGGGGAAGCCCCCATGGCTGGGCATTACAGAATTTTCCACTGGGGGCCGCATGGTTGGGGATTACAGAGTGGACCACTGGGGGGGGCGTGGCTGGGTATTTTCAGGGTGTCCACTAGAAAACACTTGGGATGGCTGGGGATTTTAAGGGTGCCACTGGGGGGCTTGGTGGCTGGGCATTACAAAGTGTCCCCCTAGGGGAAAAACCCTTTGCATGGCTGGGGATTACAGTGTACCACTGGGGAAAGCTTGGGATGGCTGGGGATTACAAGGGGTAAATGGGCCCTTGCATGGCTGGGCATTACCCGGTGTCCACTGGGGGCCCTCTAGAACACTTAGCATGGCTAGGCATTACAGAGTGTACCACTAGAACACTTAGCATGGCTAGGCATTACAGAGTGTACCACTAGAACGCTTAGCATGGCTAGGCATTACAGAGTGTACCACTAGAACGCTTAGCATGGCTAGGCATTACAGAGTGTACCACTAGAACGCTTAGCATGGCTAGGCATTACAGAGTGTACCACTAGAACGCTTAGCATGGCTAGGTATTACAGAGTGTACCACTAGAACGCTTAGCATGGCTAGGCATTTCGGGCATACTTAGTTTTATTCTTAATTGTAAAATATTACAAATTATGAGGTAAGTTGGTATTATGGCTAAGTGACTAAATACTAGTTTGTGAGTTTAGCAATGTGAATGCTTTTGTTTTGGCACAGTACATAGTTTCAGTATTGGAGTATCACAGGATTCATTATTTTAAGACTGAGATTAATATTTCCGTTTATGGTCAAATGAGTGAGTGAGTGTAAGTGTGAACCACCAGGTGGTATTCGTGTAGTTAGTTGACGGGGTGTATCAGGGAGATAAGATGTTTTCTAATGGTAGTTTTGAAGGTGATGAATGTGTCTGCAGTTCTAGAGTTCTCAGGTAGGGTATTCCAGATTTTAGGGCCTTTGACATACATTGAATTTTTGTAAAGGTTTAGTCGGACACGGGGAATGTCGTAGAGATGTTTGTGTCTGGTGTTATGCCTGTGGGTTCTGTCACAACTATCAAGAAAGCGTGAAGCCTAATTCTTGTACACGTGTGTTTGTCAGGGATTGTATTTACTGTTAAATGGGGGAACCAGTATTTAATATCCCTCTAAATAAGTTCGTGGACTTCCACATGTTTGACGAGGATAGAGAGTGAAAGGTGCAGAAAAAAATACTGCTAAACTTGGTCAACCCTCAGGAATATCTTAGTGGTATCTGGAGAAGGTACAGGGAGAACCTATCTACCTCGTACCATCACTGGAGAAGTTACAGGGAGGAACTACCTACCTACCTACCTAGTACCATCACTGGAGAAGTTACAGGGAGGAACTACCTACCTACCTACCTAGTACCATCACTGGAGAAGTTACAGGGAGGAACTACCTACCTACCTACCTAGTACCATCACTGGAGAAGTTACAGGGAGGAACTACCTACCTACCTACCTAGTACCATCACTGGAGAAGTTACAGGGAGGAACTACCTACCTACCTACCTAGTACCATCACTGGAGAAGTTACAGGGAGGAACTACCAAACTGGTACCATCACTGGAGAAGTTACAGGGAGGAACTACCAAACTGGTACCATCACTGGAGAGGATACAGAGAAGAGCTACCAGGAGTGAGTGGAGGGTGGGGAGGGAGCCTTCTGCTTTACTATCACAGCCTTAGATACCTAGATAATACACGATAGTCCTTAATCTTGATAGAATTAGAGAGTTATTCTTAGCAGATAACTTCGGTATGGATTTTAAATTCTTTTCATAAGAGTCTTTTCCATGTATTCTGTTATTATTTTTATTATTATTATTATTATTATTATTGTTGTTATTATTATTATTATTATTATTATTATTATTATTATTATTATTATCATTATTATTATTATTATTATTCGTGGGACCTTACTAGTCATGGGGTTTGAGAGATAATCAGCTTAGATCCGAGGAAAGTGAAGGGTAGCCCCAGTTCCTCGCATCAAGAGCCCTCCACTACATTACTGGGTTGGCTTCCAGGCCGTTTACTCAGGCACTTTTAATCTTGCAGAACTGTTGCACTCAGTGAGGCGCTTAACCCGTGCGGGTTATTCAGTGGTGTGCAGAAGCGACGCTCTGACCCGCCAATAGATTGCAGATCAATTAATACCAGTGTCCTTATTTTCTTAGTGTGTGCAGAACTGTGGGTCGACAATAACAGTTCCACCTGTAGTTGTTGTTTGTTGTGAGTAATAAATGTGTGACTGAGAGATAGATAGATAGATAGAGAGAGAGAGAGAGAGGGAGGGTGTGTTTGTGTTATTGTGTGTGTGTATATGTTTGTATGTGTATGCTTGTTAGTTAGTTAGTTACCATTTTGTCCTAGGCACATGTCAGTTAGACACTTGGCCTGTTGTATATAAGAGTGTGTGTGTGTGTGTGTGTGTGTGTGTGTGTTAGTTACCATCTTGTCCTAGGCACGTCGATTAGACACTTGGCCTGTTGTATATAAGTGTGTGTGTGTGTGTGAGTGTGTGTGTGTTAGTTACCATTTTGTCCTAGGCACATGTCAATTAGACACTTGGCCTGTTGTATATAAGAGTGAGTGTGTGTGTGTGTGTGTGTGTGTGTGTGTGTGTGTGTGTGTGTGTGTTAGTTACCATTTTGTCCTAGGCACGTCGATTAGACACTTGGCCTGTTGTATATAAGAGTGAGTGAGTGAGTGAGTGTGTGTGTGTGTGTGTGTGTGTGTGTGTGTGTGTGTGTGTGTGTGTGTGTGTGTGTGTGTGTGTGTGTGTGTGTGTGTGTGTGTGTGTGTGTGTGTGTTTCTGTGTGTCTGTGGGGGTTTGTTTGTGTTGTTGATTGCAGTCATGCTTTCAATTATTCGTTCAAACACACACACACACACACACACACACACACACACACACACACACACACACACACACACACACACACACACACACACACACATATATATATATATATATATATATATATATATATATATATATATATATATATATATATATATATATATATATACAGGTATTCTGAAGCTTTACACAAAGGTATGCAAATGTATACACATACATAGCCATGAATATACAGGAGAGTAAACAACAGCAGCAGCAGCCACCGTTGAGCTTAAACAAGACTTGTACAACACTGCCACTCTAAGTCATTGCTTGAAAAGATCTCTTTCAATAATTCCTGCAGTTCACGTTATAAAGGAGAAATTAACCCAGGTACGTCGTTCACGGTACATAATTCACAACGTCCCTATAGACGAAAGTTTTGGTCGTTAAGTCGCGATATGATAATGATCTGAGACAGGCCGGAGCCTCGTCGATAGTTTAGACAGTAGGAGTAAGTGTTTTGTGAGTTGTTCCAGTCGCGGTATTGTGGGTTAGCTATGAATTGTTCCAGTCAAGGAATTGTGGGTTAATTGTGAATTGTTCCAGTCACCGTATTACGGGTTAATTGCGAATTGTTCCGGTCACGGTATTATGGGTCAGTTGTGGATTGTTCCAGTCATGGTATTGTGGATTGTTCCGGTCACTGTATTGTAGGTCAGTTGTGAATTGTTCCAGCCACGATATTGTTGTTTATGTTCTTTTCGTTCTACGAACAAATAATTGACAGTTGTTCACTTTGTAAAGTTCTTAATTACTTCATGAGGTAATCGTCTTCAGGTAATCGTCTTCAGGTAGTCATCTTCAGGTAATCGTCTTCAGGTAGTCATCTTCAGGTAATCGTCTTCAGGTAGTCATCTTCAGGTAATCGTCTTCAGGTAGTCATCTTCAGGTAATCGTCTTCAGGTAGTCATCTTCAGGTAATCGTCTTCAGGTAGTCATCTTCAGGTAATCGTCTTCAGGTAGTCATCTTCAGGTAATCGTCTTCAGGTAGTCATCTTCAGGTAATCGTCTTCAGATAATCATCTTCAGATAATCATCTTCAGGTAGTCATCTTCAGATAATCATCTTAAGGTAATCATCTTCAGGTAATCGTCTCGTAATTTTCTTCGCTTGGTTAATGTCAATGTCATTAACGTCTTGTGAATGTAATTTTGGGGTGATTATTTTAATCCTTTGTTCATCGTTAAGTTTGATTACATAATATTAAGGTAATTTTCTTAATCAAGATTGGCAGTATTATTACTATTACTATTATTATTATTATTATTGATATATTTCCAGCTCCTCTAGGGAATACGAGGTATCATATTTGATCCAAGGAAGTAGAGGGTAGCTCCAATTCCTTGAGTCAAGAGCCCTTCACCAGCAAGGAGCTGGTTTTGAAGGTAAGGAATGGTTGGAGAACCTCCTGGGGCAGAAGCTGGGAATGTGACGCACTGCTAGGTTGGTGCTGGAGTGAAGGCAGGTGGAAGGGAATTGAAGTGAAGGCTGGGGGACGGAAGGGAATTGAAGTGAGGGGAGGTGGAGAGGGGGGAAATTGTAGTGAAGGTTGGTGGAGTGTAGGGAAGTGGAGGAAAGTGGAGGTGCTCACAGATTTCCCCCAGAGATATGGGCAATACCATCCTGGTCTGTATTGGAAGGCAACTCTCAAAATGTTTTCTTCGATTCAGTAAACAAGCTAAAGCTTTATTTGCCTGTGTTTATGTCTCTAACACTGGTGAGTGTTTTAGGTGTCTGGCTGCTCTTTTTTCTTGACTCCAGGAGTTCACACCTTACAGAAACTACAACTTCTAGAGGACTTTTGTTAGTTGAGTTTAATGTCTGTCTACTATATTTACTACCCAATATCTAATTTGCAGCTCTGTGTTCATATATCTGTCTTTCTAGAGTACATTTATTAACGGGTGACTAGAGTACGTTTATTAAAGGGTAACTATCTAGAGTATATTTATTAAAGGGTAGCTGTCTAGAGTACATTTATTAAAGGGTGACTCTACGTTTACTATAGGGTAGCTCTCTAGAGAACATTTGTTAAAGGATGTTATCTAGTGTGCATTCAGACTAGTGAACAACCGGTAACTGTTACATTACTTGTAGAAGACGTCAGCAAGTGATCAGTACTGAAGACAGTAAGTAATGTTATAATGTAAGACAAAAGCTCGTTGGAAGGAAGCTTAACTGTGACTTTATAAAGCTTATCTTAAGCTGTGTTTTGAGTGTCTCACTATCACCTTTCTTGGTGACGATTATCTAACTATTCTATTTTCTGATTGCTCCTAAAAGTCATAGTTTGCCTTCTAGAACGTTTGAAAGGGACACTCGTGAACGAGAATACGTTCGAAGGAGAACGAGTTTCGAGTATAACAAGAACTAATAAGAGAAGTTTGGAGGAATATGTAAATGAAGAGAGTGTAACAGTTGGCAGGAGAAACCAGCCTCATGGTAAGCCAGGTTCATTAATGGAGTATGCACCACAGCCTTCAACACCATATGTAATAAATCATATTCAGAAACTCTGAAAGGTTCTACTGAGGTTTGTAACCAGAACAGTACTCGACCTGACTCGATAAAATACCAATAGACGCATCTAGGAACTTAAGGAATTTCTTCAGTTTTAGGCTCTGATGAAAGGGGCCAAGCATCTAGGGACTTAGGGAATTTCTTCAGTTTTAGGCTCTGATGAAAGGGGCCAAGCATCTAGGGACTTTGGGAATTTCTTCAGTTTTAGGGTCTGATAAAAGGGGCCAAACATCTAGGGACTTAGGGAATTTCTTCAGTTTTAGGGTCTGATGAAAGGGGCCAACCATCTAGGGACTTAGGGAATTTCTTCAGTTTTAGGCTCTGATGAAAGGGGCCAAGCATCTAGGGACTTAGAGAATTTCTTCAGTTTTAGGGTCTGATGAAAGGGGCCAAGCATCTAGGGACTTAGGGAATTTCTTCAGTTTTAGGGTCTGATGAAAGGGGCCAAGCATCTAGGGACTTAGGGAATTTCTTCAGTTTTAGGGTCTGGGGGAAGGCCAAGCATCTAGGGACTTAGGGAATTTCTTCAGTTTTAGGGTCTGATGAAAGGGGCCAAGCATCTAGGGACTTAGGGAATTTCTTCAGTTTTAGGGTCTGATGAAAGGGGCCAAACATCTAGGGACTTATGGAATTTCTTCAGTTTTAGGGTCTGATGAAAGGGGCCAAACATCTAGGGACTTAGGGAATTTCTTCAGTTTTAGGGTCTGATGAAAGGGGCCAAGCATCTAGGGACTTAGGGAATTTCTTCAGTTTTAGGGTCTGATGAAAGGGGCCAAGCATCTAGGGACTTTGGGAATTTCTTCAGTTTTAGGGTCTGGGGAAAGGCCAAGCATTTTGGATTATTTTTCCGAAATAAAAATCAAGTTTGGTTGTTTGCCCGACAAAATAAACTTCCTCTTGGCAACAAAGGAAAATTTTGCAAGTTTATCAACAAGTTTTTGACTTAATTTTGGTAGCCTAAATGTTGAATAATTCAGGCGCCATTTTGGCGGGCGCCTCAAGTATCCAAAGAGATAATTGCCTCTCTCTCTCTCTCTCTCTCTCTCTTTTGTTTTTAAGTTCTTACTTATTTCGTCAGGGACATTTAGCAAGTAATGTGGATGTTGCACAAACAGTTTACGACACTTGCTTGTACTGTGAGGGGTGTATTTCTCACCATGTATGTGCACTAACACCAACACTATGTACTATACACAATGTATTATATAAGAAGATAAGAATGAGGGAACACTGAAGCAAGCTTACTGACCCATACAAGGCAGGTCCTTCTCAAAACCATCCAGTCCCGGCCACGTATTTGTCCAACCTTTAATACCTGTTTGAGGAATTAAGTGTTCTTGACTGGTGGTGAACACGTGACTTGCAACCTTAATGACCCTCGTGTAGTAGATAGAATTTAAACCTAACAAATAATATTACAGTAAATCATAAATCTTTAAGGACACACACACACACACACACACACACACACACACACACACACACACACACACACACACACACACACACACACACACACACACACACACACACACACACACACACACACACACACACACACACACACACCACACACTGGCCAGGAGCTATGACTCAACCCCTACAACCGCATACAAATGAGGACGTTAGTATCAAGTTGAAGGGTGATTGTGCTGGAAGAATATTGAGGTGTCGGTCGATGGTGATATCTTCAGTTAGGTGCCATAGCCAAGCCTGGCAGCTAAGTGCAATGACCAGGCCTGGCACCTAGGTGCTCTAGCCAGGCATGGCAGCTAGGTGCTCTAGCCAGGCATGGCACCTAGGTGCCCTAGCCAGGCCTGGTAGCTAGGTGCCCTAGCCAGGCCTGGCAGCTAGGTGCCCTAGCCAGGCCTGGCAGCTAGGTGCCCTAGCCAGGCCTGGCAGCTAGGTGTCCTAGCCAGGCCTGGCAGCTAGGTGCCCTAGCCAGGCCTGGCAGGTAGGTGCCCTAGCCAGGCCTGGCAGCTAGGTACCCTAGCCAGGCCTGCCAGCTAGGTACCCCAGCCAGGCCTGGCAGCTAGGTACCCTAGCCAGGCCTGGCAGCTAGGTACCCTAGCCAGGCCTGGCAGCTAGGTGCCCTAGCCAGGCCTGGCAGCTAGGTACCCTAGCCAGGCCTGGCAGCTAGGTACCCTAGCCAGACCTGGCAGCTAGGTACCCTAGCCAGGCCTGGCAGCTAGGTGCCCTAGCCAGGCCTGGCAGCTAGGTACCCTAGCCAGGCCTGGCAGCTAGGTACCGTAGCCAGGCCTGGCAGCTAGGTACCCTAGCCAGGCCTGGCAGCTAGGTGCCCTAGCCAGGCCTGGCAGCTAGGTGCCCTAGCCAGGCCTGGCAGCTAGGTACCCTAGCCAGGCCTGGCAGCTAGGTACCCTAGCCAGGCCTGGCAGCTAGGTACCCTAGCCAGGCCTGGCAGCTAGGTGCCCTAGCCAGGCCTGGCAGCTAGGTACCCTAGCCAGGCCTGGCATCTAGGTGCCCTAGCCAGGCCTGGCAGCTAGGTACCCTAGCCAGGCCTGGCAGCTAGGTACCCTAGCCAGGCCTGGCAGCTAGGTGCCCTAGCCAGGCCTGGCAGCTAGGTACCCTAGCCAGGCCTGGCAGCTAGGTGCCCTAGCCAGGCCTGGCAGCTAGGTGCCCTAGCCAGGCCTGGCAGCTCGGGCCCCTAGCCAGGCCTGGCAGCTAGGTACCCTAGCCAGGCCGGGCAGCGAGGGACCCTAGCCAGGCCTGGCAGCTAGGTGCCCTAGCCAGGCCTGGCAGCTAGGTGCCCTAGCCAGGCCTGGCAGCTAGGTACCCTAGCCAGGCCTGGCAGCTAGGTACCCTAGCCAGGCCTGGCAGCTAGGTGCCCTAGCCAGGCCTGGCAGCTAGGTGCCCTAGCCAGGCCTGGCAGCTAGGTGCCCTAGCCAGGCCTGGCAGCTAGGTACCCTAGCCAGGCCTGGCAGCTAGGTACCCTAGCCAGGCCTGGCAGCTAGGTGCCCTAGCCAGGCCTGGCAGCTAGGTACCCTAGCCAGGCCTGGCAGCTAGGTGCCCTAGCCAGGCCTGGCAGCTAGGTACCCTAGTCAGGCCTGGCAGCTAGGTACCCTAGCCAGGCCTGGCAGCTAGGTACCCTAGCCAGGCCTGGCAGCTAGGTGCCCTAGCCAGGCCTGGCAGCTAGGTGCCCTAGCCAGGCCTGGCAGCTAGAGGCCAACATTTCTCTCTGTTATTTACTTTTAACTCTAATATAAGTCTTATTTGCAGAACTTGAGTGACAATAATAAAAGTTAGTGCCAGAGTGTGGTTGTCATGGTAACAATTGTTAGAAATTCCTCCATATATCAGTAGCCGACTGATGAATAATGAAAAATTCTTGTTTAATGGGTTTTCATAATTAGTTATGCAAATAAGAATCGTCTGTGTATTAACGCCAGGTATTTTATACCAAAAATCAATGGATTTTTTCATGAATGTTGAAAGAGTTGACCGAATTGTAGATTGTTTTAGTTTTTTCACACACACACACACACACACGTGTGTGTGTGTGTGTGTCTGTGTGTGTCTGTGTGTGTCTGTGTGTGTCTGTGTGTGTGTGTGTATGTGTGTGTGTGTGTGTGTGTGTGTGTGTGTGTGTGTGTGTGTGTGTGTGTGTGTGTGTGTGTGTGTGTGTATGTGTGCGCATTTTCTCTCTGTGTCTGTCTCTCTCATGTGTGTGTGTGTGTTTATGTGTGTGTGTGTGTGTATGTGTGCGCATTTTCTCTCTGTGTCTGTCTCTCTCATGTGTGTGTGTGTGTTTATGTGTGTGTGTGTGTGTGTATGTGTGCGCATTTTCTCTCTGTGTCTGTCTCTGTCATTCTGTCTTTGTTGACATAGAAGCAGTTAAGGGTAATAATGGAACAACTTTCTGGGTAGAGTGTGTGCTGGTGGCTGACACATACTTCTTACACTACATTAAGACTGTGTTATATTGCTCCCTGTCTTGTTCACTCACAATTGGACGGTAACATCAGTTCTTCATCTTGTAAATTGATTTTTGTGAGGTGAGAAATTATTATTAATATTAATAAGGATATTATACTATTAACTATTATTGCTGTGTTGCTGCTGCTGTTGCTGTTGTTGCTGCCGCCGCTGCTACTGCTGCTGTTGCTGCTGTTGCTGTTGCTGCTGCTGCTGTTGCTGCCACCGCTGCTGCTGCTGTTGCTGCCACCGCTGCTGCTGCTGCTGCTGCTGTTGCTGCCACCGCTGCTGCTGTTGCTGCCACCGCTGCTGCTGTTGCTGCCACCGCTGCTGCTGCTGCTGTTGCTGCCACCGCTGCTGCTGCTGTTGCTGCCGCTGCTGCTGCTGCTGCTGCTGTTGCTGCCACCGCTGCTGCTGTTGCTGCCACCGCTGCTGCTGTTGCTGCCACCGCTGCTGCTGCTGCTGTTGCTGCCACCGCTGCTGCTGCTACTGTTGCTGCCACCGCTGCTGCTGCTGCTGCTGCTGTTGCTGCCGCCGCTGCTGCTGCTGCTAGGGGCGCACACAAACCAAGCACTCGGTTATCATAACTTCAGTTTACCTTGCAGAAATAGTTAATGTGGTCCATAACGAGCCAACCTGCCCATGAGAAGTATATTCGCAACAGACTCTCGGTGTATTTGTTTAAACAACGAATTGTTTTTTCCTTTGTGCTGTTCTTGGTATTAAAACAATGTTGTCTGCAGCCTTTGGATTTCCAGATAAGAGGCACAGCGCATTCCATCTTTCTGAAGCTAATTTTCTCTGTATGAAAATACATTCTGTCCATTGCAAGGCAGATTTGCTTTTGAAATCATGTTAGTTTTTTGTCACATTTCGACAAGATTTGTGTGTAAAGCAAATATATTTCTCCTGTTTTGGGTTGTCAAAACGAGGATGATTTCTGTAAACAGGTATGTGGATTTTTCTGGCCCAAGTTGTGTTCTGGGAGCAGAGTTGGGCCTGCCACACGTGTGGTAATTCTTGTCTTAGTTGTATTGTGGAATCCTAACAATTGTGTTGTGGAATCAAGACAGTTGTATTGTGGAATATAAACAATACATTTGCCGTCCGTATGTTAGATGCGACAGGTAATCTGATGAGTTGGTGTGTGTGTATGACAGCATGACTGGTATGTTTATTAGTAACCTCTCCACCCACACCTTATACCCTTTCCACACCTTACAACCTCTCCACATCTGTTAACCTCTTCACACCTGTTATCCTCACCACACCTGTTAATCTCTCTACACCTGTTAACCTCACCACACCTGATAAGCCTCGCTACACTTGCTAGCTTCACCATATCTAATAACCTGACCCAGGAACTTCACCTGATGCAGGAACTCCCTCACTTGACGCAAGTACTTCACACCTGACGCAGTAGTATAATTTACGAAAGACTTCAAGACTGCCTGGCTCCTTCCATGGGACCAGGAGTCCCAACAGAGTCTTTGAGATGCTCTGTTGATTTCCCAGAGCACTCAGCAGAAGGGTTACCATCTCAGGTATTACGCTGAAGACCCATTACCTGCGAGACCAGAATAAAAGACCTCCCAGCAAGATACTTATATCTTAAACTGTTGCTGTTTTCTACAAGAATATTTCTAGAAATACACTGTTTTGGACATGAAGATATTCACTACAAGTTTACATATATATAAAACATGTATGTATGTAAACAAAGTCTTTGCTGATTTTTTTTTTAATTATTTCCCCTCAAAATCCGCATTAAATCTTAATTAGGGACCTTTAGATTAATATTTCTTTTACATGATAACGAAAACCACGAGACATTATTCTACTTCCTTCACCACAGATGGTAGGAATTGTCTTTATCCTAATTAGGAAAGGATGTCTGCGTCTACATTTAGAGTGTGTGTGTGTGTGTGTGTGTGTGTGTGTGTGTGTGTGTGTGTGTGTGTGTGTGTGTGTGTGTGCATCCCCCTGTCAGTTTTCTTCCTTTGTAATCCCGTCATACCTTGCATTGCATCCAAATGTATCCTCAGAAGGACCATAACACGTTTGTTTACGTCGGCAGGATCTACCTTGAAAATATGCCGACTACAACAAACAGTTTTGTGTTCTTAGTTAAGAAGAGGCTTATCAAATATATCTTGGCGAATTCCATGCCTAGACGCTACTGGGCAAGAGTGGGCAGATGTTCCTCGTGGGGTGGGGAGGTTTAGGGAGTGGGGAAGAGGGATGCTCTTTGGGAAGGAGTGGGATCTGTTCCTGTGGTAAGAAGAAAGGAAAATTTCAGGGAGGGAGGAGGGACGTACGATCTCTGGGAGGGAGGAGGGACGTACGACCTCTGGGAGGGAGGAGGGACGTACGACCTCTGGGAGGGAGGAGGGACGTACGACCTCTGGGAGGGAGGAGGGACGTACGACCTCTGGGAAGGAGAAGGGAAGGAGGACCTGGGGCAGACACAGGAAAGACCACCAGGAAGGCAATTGCTTCCCTACACAGGTTATTGGAACGCTGTGGCTGACGGAGATTCTTGTGCAGGACGTCAGTGATAGTGATAATAATCCCTGGATGATTAAATGTTCGTACCAATCTATTGTTTATCTCTTTCATGGAACTTGTATCTCTCTCTTGGAACCTGCATCTTTCTCCAGAAATCTGTATCTGTCTCTCTCCAGGAACCTGCATCTTTCTTTAGAAACCTGTATCTCTCTCCAGGAACCCGCATCTTTCTCCAGAAACCTGTATCTGTCTTGTTTCCAAGAGCCTGTATCTCTATCTCTCCAGCAACGTCTATCTTTATTCTCAAGTAAAAGAGTGTTGTTTTAGAGTTGGTAATTGCATGAAGGTACGTTTGTGAGTCTTGAAGCGATATTTACCTTATGAGAAATGTACCTAACCAAGTCGCACTGATGAAGGCACATTAACCAGGGCACACCAACCAGGGAACATTAATCAGGGCAAGTTAACTAGGGGTACACTAACCATGGAACATTAACCAGGGCACACTATCCAGGGCACACCAATCAGGGAACATTAACCAAGGCACACTTTAAAGGACACATTAACCAAGGCACACAAACCACCGTAGCTAGCATCAAACCACAATGTCTCAATATTAGTAAGGCTTGAAGCTGTGACTTCTCATCTTGGAGACATCAAAGAGAAATCTGTAGCCTTGACACGACACCACAATGTTGCTGCCTCCAGCCAAGACAAGCCTTGTATATAATATATATATATATATATATATATATATATATATATATATATATATATATATATATATATATATATATATATATATATATATATACATATATATATATATATATATATATATATATATATATATATATATATATATATATATATATATATATATATATATATATATATATACATATAAAATAACTTAATTCTTAAGACAATGATTGTCTTGTTTCGTTGTATCTTGTACATTCAACCATTTCTGGAAAAAGTGTGTTGGTATGTAGTGTGTGTGTGTGTGTGTGTGTGTGCTGATAGGACAAAAGTATGTGTATGTTTATATTGTGTGTGTTCACAGGGCAAGAGTGTGTGTGTGTGTGCGTGCGTGTGTGTGTGCGTGCGTGTGTGTGTGTGTGTGTGTGTGTGTGTGTGTGTGTGTGTGTGTGTGTGCGTGTGTGTGTGTGCGTGTGTGTGTGTGTGTGCGTGTGTGTGTGTACTGACAGGTCAAGTGATATGTCAAGAGCTTGCTAAAACTCTTCTTAATTATTTATTTTTATTTGCAATTCATTTTTAAATATAAAGTAAATAACAGACTTTTTGGTATTACATTAAATAGCAGAATTCGCTATATAGTCAAAGTGTTTTCTGGGGTTTAAACGTATTGGCTGGTGTGACGCGAAGTCAGCCTAGCTGACGTCCAGGGTGACATCAATGAGTAATTGTGTGTGTTTGTGATGTCATGGCTGAAGATCCATGAACCACAGCGCAAAGCAGTTCTTTTAAGTAGTCCTGCTTATAAGGTACTCTGTTTGTACAAGTTTCCAAGGTCAAATTAGTTGTCAAATTAAAATTGTTACGCCCTTTGTTAAAGGGTCAGTTGTTTAATATATAATTTCGGCTTTTTCACTTAATATTATGTTATTGGTATCCTTATTAGTAGCTAAAATAAAAATGTTTTGCTTTATAATATTATCTGGCCATAAATTATTTAGCTTTGTACAGACGTAGAATATTTAAATATTCTAAACTGCTGGTGCAGTTTAGAATATTTAAATATTTGAGGCACTTACCCCCTACTTAGACAAAGTTAAGGTTGGCTGGTAAAGCCTTAACTTGTCCAGTTCTCACCTTCCACTAGTTAAGGAAGCATCTAGTGGAAAATCTGGCTTTAAGTCACACTACACTTCCCCAGAAGTTACCAGTATTTTGGAAACCCTTTACTAGGGTTTAACTCGGTCTGAGATGGCGCTGTAGAACATCACTGCTGCCTGATAACAGTGAACATCACTGCTGCTTGATAACAGTGAACATCACTGCTGCTTGATAACAGTGAACATCACTGCTGCTTGATAACAGTGAACATCACTGCTGCCTGATAACAGTGAACATCACTGCTGCTTGATAACAGTGAACATCACTGCTGCCTGATAACAGTGAACATCACTGCTGCTTGATAACAGTGAATATCACTGCTGCCTGATAACAGTGAATATCACTGCTGCCTGATAACAGTGAACATCACTGCTGCTTGATAACAGTGAACATCACTGCTGCCTGATAACAGTGAACATCACTGCTGCTTGATAACAGTGAACATCACTGCTGCCTGATAACAGTGAACATCACTGCTGCCTGATAACAGTGAATATCACTGCTGCTTGATAACAGTGAACATCACTGCTGCTTGATAACAGTGAATATCACTGCTGCTTGATAACAGTGAACATCATTGCTGCTTGATAACAGTGAACATCACTGCTGCTTGATAACAGTGAACATCACTGCTGCTTGATAACAGTGAACATCACTGCTGCTTGATAACAGTGAACATCACTGCTGCTTGATAACAGTGAACATCACTGCTGCTTGATAACAGTGAACATCACTGCTGCTTGATAACAGTGAACATCACTGCTGCTTGATAACAGTGAACATCACTGCTGCTTGATAACAGTGAACATCACTGCTGCTTGATAACAGTGAACATCACTGCTGCTTGATAACAGTGAACATCACTGCTGCTTGATAACAGTGAACATCACTGCTGCTTGATAACAGTGAATATCACTGCTGCTTGATAACAGTGACCATCACTGCTGCTTGATAACAGTGAACATCACTGCTGCCTGATAACAGTGAACATCACTGCTGCTTGATAACAGTGACCATCACTGCTGCTTGATAACAGTGAACATCACTGCTGCTTGATAACAGTGAACATCACTGCTGCTTGATAACAGTGAACATCACTGCTGCTTGATAACAGTGAACATCACTGCTGCTTGATAACAGTGAACATCACTGCTGCTTGATAACAGTGAACATCACTGCTGCTTGATAACAGTGAACATCGCTGCTGCTTGATAACAGTGAACATCACTGCTGCTTGATAACAGTGAACATCACTGCTGCTTGATAACAGTGAACATCACTGCTGCTTGATAACAGTGAACATCACTGCTGCTTGATAATAGTGAACATCACTGCTGCTTGATAACAGTGAATATCACTGCTGCTTGATAACAGTGAATATCACTGCTGCTTGATAACAGTGAACATCACTGCTGCCTGATAACAGTAAACATCACTGCTGCTTGATAACAGTGAACATCACTGCTGCTTGATAACAGTGACCATCACTGCTGCTTGATAACAGTGAACATCACTGCTGCCTGATAACAGTGAATATCACTGCTGCCTGATAACAGTGAACATCACTGCTGCTTTATAACAGTGAACATCACTGCTGCTTGATAACAGTGAACATCACTGCTGCTTGATAGCAGTGAATATCACTCACTGTTGCTGTATGTTGTCGCCACTCCGTAATATTGTGATTATTCAACATTTTATCCTCTATAAATAACGAATTTCAGTGTGTTCAAGAGTGAATAACCTTTCGGTTATAATGCTGTCGAAGATTCACTTCCTCTCCCCCAGTCTACTCTATTACCGGTCTTTTTTAATCTACCCGGTATTTATAGCTTTGCACCTCCTGGGAATACATTAGTCATCTCTCTGAATATACATGTAATCTATTCGGGTCTTATTGCAGTCAACTGCTTTACAGTTGAGACAGAATATAGAACAAACACTCTGCAATTTTCAGTTTAAGTTGCCTATAGTTCTGAAGGAAATACTCACCCACTAGTGTAAGTTACAACAATGTTAATACTCACCCACTAGTGTAAGTTACAACAATGTTAATACTCACCCACTAGTGTAAGCCACAACAGTGTTAATACTCCACCACTAGTGTAAGCCACAACAGTGTTAATACTCCACCACTAGTGTAAGCCACAACAGTGTTAATACTCCACCACTAGTGTAAGCTACAACAGTGTTAATACTCCACCACTAGTGTAAGCCACAACAGTGTTAATACTCCACCACTAGTGTAAGCTACAACAGTGTTAATACTCCACCACTAGTGTAAGCTACAACAGTGTTAATACTCCACCACTAGTGTAAGCTACAACAGTGTTAATACTCCACCACTAGTGTAAGCTACAACAGTGTTAATACTCCACCACTAGTGTAAGCTACAACAGTGTTAACACTCCACCACTAGTGTAAGCTACAACAGTGTTAACACTCCACCACTAGTGTAAGCTACAACAGTGTTAATACTCCACCACTAGTGTAAGCTACAACAGTGTTAACACTCCACCACTAGTGTAAGCTACACCAGTGTTAATATATACTCCACCTCTAGTGTACACTACAGTAATTCTAACATGTGTAATTGTGTGTTTCATGAGGCGCTAAACCCTTGTGAGTCTCGATCCACAGCCTGGTAATCGCTGCCCGGTGTTTAATATACATATCCTTACACTCCCAGCACAGGGAAAGTCTTACAAGAAACACAGAAAGGAGATTAGCTTGGTTAATGTTGCACAGGTCTGCAGTGTTGTAATGAATATTGCAAGACATACAGCCTTGCAGATTAATGTTCATCTATTATGTATGAGTCTTTGATGTCCTCTAATGTTGATCAGCAGATATTGCAATCTGACGTTCCTCATTCATATTTAGTGAGCAATTTGTGAATACATCTGTAATATTGGTTTTGAGGAGGGATATGATAACAGACTGTTAAGGATGTTGGGTAAAGTGGCTTTGATTAATTCTCTCTCTCTCTCTCTCTCTCTCTCTCTCTCTCTCTCTCTCTCTCTCTCTCTCTCTCTCTCTCTCTCTCTCTCTCTCTCTCTCTCTCTCCTTCCTCTCCTTCCTCTCCTCTCCAGCAGTAACATTAACTTAGATGATACATATCCTTGTGGAATGATTACTTCATCATCCTCACTATAATGTTATATTTCAGACAGCATCACAACTCGTTTAGCTTTCCATACCATCCAGATTGCCTCAATTTGTCGTCTGGGTTCAAAATGGTTTCTCTTAAAATTGTTAGTCGAGAATTGTTGCATGCAGTGTTGTGGGTTGTGAATTGTTGCATACAGTGTTGTTAGATTTATTCTTCGCATCAAACTTTGCGTGAAAGTTAGCAATGTTTTTTCATTAAGACCAACTTTAAGCCACATCCACAGGCTTGAGAGCAACTTTAAGCCACATCCACAGGCTTGAGAGCAACTTTAAGCCACATCCACAGGCTTGAGAGCAACTTTAAGCCACATCCACAGCCTTGAGAGCAACTTTAAGCCACATCCACAGGCTTGAGAGCAACTTTAAGCCACATCCACAGGCTTGAGAGCAACTTTAAGCCACATCCACAGGCTTGAGAGCAACTTTAAGCCACATCCACAGGCTTGAGAGCAACTTTAAGCCACATCCACAGGCCACAGCCTTGAGAGCAGCCACTTTGAGAGCAACTTTAAGCCACATCCACAGGCTTGAGAGCAACTTTAAGCCACATCCACAGGCTTGAGAGCAACTTGAGAGCAACTTTAAGCCACATCCAACTTTAAGGCTTGAGAGCAACTTCAAGCCACATCCACAGTCTTGAGAGCAACTTTAAGCCACATCCACAGGCTTGAGAGCAACTTTAAGCCACATCCACAGGCTTGAGAGCAACTTTAAGCAACATCCACAGGCTTGAGAGCAACTTTAAGCCACATCCACAGCCTTGAGAGCAACTTTAAGCCACATCCACAGGCTTGAGAGCAACTTTAAGCCACATCCACAGCCTTGAGAGCAACTTTAAGCCACATCACACTTGAGAGCCTTGCCACATCCACAGGCTTGAGAGCAACTTTAAGCCACATCACAGCCTTGAGAGCAACTTTAAGAGAGCAACTTTAAGCCACATCCACAGGCTTGAGAGCAACTTTAAGCCACATCCACAGGCTTGAGGATGCAAAAGCATATGCAATACAGTTTCTGGAGAGGCTGATAAATGACCCAGACAAACCATCTTGAAGCAGTTCCAGAAAATATAAGTGAGATGAAATATCAGTGATATATGAGGAGAAACAGACAAAGGATCTGATACTCTAAATCTTACTTTATTCTCCAAGTTAAGAGGGTTAGATCCTTTATATATAAGGGAAGTGAGAGGCAAGAAAAGACGAGGCGGTGAGTGGACGAGAGGGTCTGGAGTTTATTAATTATGTGAGAGGGTGGTGCGTGTTGCCTCTGGCGAGCCAGGTTCCTGTCTCTATTGTGTCCCCGAAAGAGAGAGAGAGAGAGAGTGAGAGAGAGAGAGAGAGAGAGAGAGAGAGAGAGAGAGAGAGAGAGGAGGGGTGAGGGGTAGCTGACTTCTGCACCTTTTGCAACCCGAGCTTATACGTATCTTCTCTGGCTCTGGTATTTTACCTTGGTCAATATTAATAATAGTTTCTTTGAACATTAAAATGGTATAAAATACCGACGGGTTGTTAGGTAAGACACATATACAACAGTTAGGTATCTTTATTTCGAAACGTTTCGCCTACACAGTAGGCTTCTTCAGTCGAGTACAGAAAAGTTGATAGAAGCAGAAGATACTTCAAGTATCTTCTGCTTCTATCAACTTTTGTTGTTTTGACAATTTTTGGCAATATTTTTTTTTTTTTTAGTTAAAATTAAGGTATTTTTTGGTTAAATAACATTGAGAGAGAAATTTGTAAGGTTCTAATGGAGTAACGTAATGTTTGAGGTGCGACAGGAGTGTTGGTGCGAGAGCCAGGAACTACCTCCAACTTACTGAGGTGCGACAGGAGGGTGTTGGTGCGAGAGCCAGGAACTACCTCCAACTTACTGAGGTGCGACAGGAGTGTGTTGGTGCGAGAGCCAGGAACTCCCTCCAACTTACTGAGGTGCGGCAGGAGTGTTGGTGCGAGAGCCAGGAACTCCCTCCAACTTACTGAGGTGCGGCAGGAGAGTGTTGATGCGAGAGCCAGGAACTCCCTCCAACTTACTGAGGTGCGGCAGGAGAGTGTTGGTGCCAGAGCCAGGAACTCCCTCCAACTTACTGAGGTGCGGCAGGAGTGTGTTGGTGCAAGAGCCAGGAACTCCCTCCAACTTACTGAGGTGCGGCAGGAGAGTGTTGGTGCGAGAGCCAGGAACTCCCTCCAACTTAAGGAGGTGCGGCAGGAGAATGTTGGTGCGAGAGCCAGGAACTCCCTCCAACTTAAGGAGGTGCGGCAGGAGAGTGTTGGTGCGAGAGCCAGGAACTCCCTCCAACTTAAGGAGGTGCGGCAGGAGACTGTTGCTGCGAGAGCCAGGAACTCCCTCCAACTTAAGGAGGTGCGGCAGGAGAATGTTGGTGCGAGAGCCAGGAACTCCCTCCAACTTACTGAGGTGCGGCAGGAGAGTGTTGGTGCGAGAGCCAGGAACTCCCTCCAACTTAAGGAGGTGCGGCAGGAGAGTGTTGGTGCGAGAGCCAGGAACTCCCTCCAACTTACTGAGGTGCGGCAGGAGAGTGTTGGTGCGAGAGCCAGGAACTCCCTCCAACTTAAGGAGGTGCGGCAGGAGAATGTTGGTGCGAGAGCCAGGAACTCCCTCCAACTTACTGAGGTGCGGCAGGAGAGTGTTGGTGCGAGAGCCAGGAACTCCCTCCAACTTACTGAGGTGCGGCAGGAGAGTGTTGGTGCGAGAGCCAGGAACTCCCTCCAACTTACTGAGGTGCGGCAGGAGAGTGTTGGTGCGAGAGCCAGGAACTCCCTCCAACTTACTGAGGTGCGGCAGGAGAGTGTTGGTGCGAGAGCCAGGAACTCCCTCCAACTTACTGAGGTGCGGCAGGAGAGTGTTGGTGCGAGAGCCAGGAACTCCCTCCAACTTACTGAGGTGCGGCAGGAGAGTGTTGGTGCGAGAGCCAGGAACTCCCTCCAACTTACTGAGGTGCGGCAGAAGAGTGTTGGTGCGAGAGCCAGGAACTACCTCCAACTTACTGAGGTGCGGCAGGAGAGTGTTGGTGCGAAAGCCAGGAACTCCCTCCAACTTACTGAGGTGCGGCAGGAGAGTGTTGTTGCGAGAGCCAGGAACTCCCTCCAACTTACTGAGGTGCGGCAGGAGAGTGTTGGTGCGAGAGCCAGGAACTCCCTCCAACTTACTGAGGTGCGGCAGGAGAGTGTTGGTGCGAGAGCCAGGAACTCCCTCCAACTTACTGAGGTGCGGCAGGAGAGTGTTGGTGCGAGAGCCAGGAACTCCCTCCAACTTACTGAGGTGCGGCAGGAGAGTGTTGGTGCGAGAGCCAGGAACTCCCTCCAACTTACTGAGGTGCGGCAGGAGGGTGTTGGTGCGAGAGCCAGGAACTCCCTCCAACTTACTGAGGTGCGGCAGGAGAGTGTTGGTGCGAGAGCCAGGAACTCCCTCCAACTTACTGAGGTGCGGCAGGAGAGTGTTGGTGCGAGAGCCAGGAACTCCCTCCAACTTACTGAGGTGCGGCAGGAGAGTGTTGGTGCGAGAGCCAGGAACTCCCTCCAACTTACTGAGGTGCGGCAGGAGAGTGTTGGTGCGAGAGCCAGGAACTCCCTCCAACTTACTGAGGTGCGGCAGGAGAGTGTTGGTGCGAGAGCCAGGAACTCCCTCCAACTTACTGAGGTGCGGCAGGAGAGTGTTGGTGCGAGAGCCAGGAACTCCCTCCAACTTACTGAGGTGCGGCAGGAGAGTGTTGGTGCGAGAGCCAGGAACTCCCTCCAACTTACTGAGGTGCGGCAGGAGAGTGTTGGTGCGAGAGCCAGGAACTCCCTCCAACTTACTGAGGTGCGGCAGGAGAGTGTTGGTGCGAGAGCCAGGAACTACCTCCAACTTACTGAGGTGCGGCAGGAGAGTGTTGGTGCGAGAGCCAGGAACTACCTCCAACTTACTGAGGTGCGGCAGGAGAGTGTTGGTGCGAAAGCCAGGAACTCCCTCCAACATACTGAGGTGCGGCAGGAGAGTGTTGGTGCGAAAGCCAGGAACTCCCTCCAACTTACTGAGGTGCGGCAGGAGAGTGTTGGTGCGAGAGCCAGGAACTCCCTCCAACTTACTGAGGTGCGGCAGGAGAGTGTTGGTGCGAGAGCCAGGAACTCCCTCCAACTTACTGAGGTGCGGCAGGAGAGTGTTGGTGCGAGAGCCAGGAACTCCCTCCAACTTACTGAGGTGCGGCAGGAGAGTGTTGGTGCGAGAGCCAGGAACTCCCTCCAACTTACTGAGGTGCGGCAGGAGAGTGTTGGTGCGAGAGCCAGGAACTACCTCCAACTTACTGAGGTGCGGCAGGAGAGTGTTGGTGCGAGAGCCAGGAACTACCTCCAACTTACTGAGGTGCGGCAGGAGAGTGTTGGTGCGAAAGCCAGGAACTCCCTCCAACTTACTGAGGTGCGGCAGGAGAGTGTTGGTGCGAAAGCCAGGAACTCCCTCCAACTTACTGAGGTGCGGCAGGAGAGTGTTGGTGCGAGAGCCAGGAACTCCCTCCAACTTACTGAGGTGCGGCACGAGAGTGTTGGTGCGAGAGCCAGGAACTCCCTCCAACTTACTGAGGTGCGGCATGAGTGTTGGTGCGAGAGCCAGGAACTCCCTCCAACTTACTGAGGTGCGGCAGGAGAGTGTTGGTGCGAGAGCCAGGAACTCCCTCCAACTTACTGAGGTGCGGCAGGAGAGTGTTGGTGCGAGAGCCAGGAACTCCCTCCAACTTACTGCGGTGCGGCAGGAGAGTGTTGGTGCGAGAGCCAGGAACTCCCTCCAACTTACTGAGGTGCGGCAGGAGAGTGTTGGTGCGAGAGCCAGGAACTACCTCCAACTTACTGAGGTGCGGCAGGAGAGTGTTGGTGCGAGAGCCAGGAACTCCCTCCAACTTACTGAGGTGCGGCAGGAGAGTGTTGGTGCGAGAGCCAGGAACTCCCTCCAACTTACTGAGGTGCGGCAGGAGAGTGTTGGTGCGAGAGCCAGGAACTCCCTCCAACTTACTGAGGTGCGGCAGGAGAGTGTTGGTGCGAGAGCCAGGAACTCCCTCCAACTTACTGAGGTGCGACAGGAGAGTGTTGGTGCGAGAGCCAGGAACTACCTCCAACTTACTGAGGTGCGACAGGAGAGTGTTGGTGCGAGAGCCAGGAACTCCCTCCAACTTACTGAGGTGCGGCAGGAGAGTGTTGGTGCGAGAGCCAGGAACTACCTCCACTACTGAGGTGCTAACATGGAGAGTGTTATTTGATTGTGAAATCCAGGAATCCCTCTCAACTTACTGAGGTGCGACAGAGAGTGTTGGTTGCTAAGAGCCAGAACTCCTCATCTTCTACTTATTTTTCGGTTCAGTAAGGAAGATTGATTCACCAGAAGCAGCAAGAAATACCATCAACTATTACAGGTGCGAAGGAGAGCATATTAGAAGACAGGAACTCCCCTCCAAACTTGCTGGTGTGGTGGGAGAGTGTTGGTGCGAGGTGGAATCCTATGTTGTGGGTGCGGCAGGATGTGTTGGTGGAGAGCACGAACTCCCTAAGCTAGTGAGGCAGGCATGGAGCAGTCTCTGACTGAGCGGAGTTTTAAACATTCCTCCAACTTGATTGAGGTGAGGAGGAGAGGCTGAAAGGTTCGAGCCAGAGAAATACTTTCACCATACTGCTAGGTTGCGGCAGACGTGTTGAAAATTGTCGAAAAGCGAGAACCCTATCCGGAACATTCCTGAGGTGCTGACAGAGAAAGTGTTGGGAGAGCTCAGGAACCCTCCAACTTACTGAGGTGCGAGCAGGTGAGTGTTGGTCAGGAGAGTCCCAGGAACTCTCAACCTTACTGAGGTGCGGCAGATAAGTGTTGTGTGCGAGGCCAGGAACTCCTCCAACTACTGAGGTGCGGCAGGAGAGTGTTGGTGCGAGAGCCAGAACTCCCTCCAACTTACTGAGGTGCGGCAGGAGAGTGTTGGTGCAGAGCCAGGAACTCCCTCCAACTTACTGAGGTGCGGCAGGAGAGTGTTGGTGCGAGAGCCAGGAACTACCTCCAACTTACGAGGTGCGGCAGGAGAGTGTTGGTGCAGAGCCAGGAACTCCCCCCAACTTACTGAGGTGCGGCAGGAGGTGTTGGTGCGAGAGCCGGAACTCCTCCAACTTACTGAGGTGCGGCAGGAGAGTGTTGGTGCGAGAGCCAGAACTCCCTCCCAAATTATTGACGTGCGGCAGGAGAGTGTTGGTGCGAGAGCCAGGGGAACCCCTCCAACTTACTGAGGTGCGGCAGGAGAGTGTTGGTGAGAGGGCCCGGAACTCCTCCAACTTACTGAGGTGCGGCAGGAGAGTGTTGGTGCGAGAGCCAGGAACTCCTCCAACTTACTGAGGTGCGGCAGGAGGTGTTGGTGCGAGCCAGGGAAATCCCCCCAACTTACTGAGGTGCGGCAGGAGAGTGTTGGTGCGAGAGCAGGAACTCCTCCAACTTCTGAGGTGCGGCAGGGGGAGTGTTGGTGCGAGAGCCAGGAACTACCTCAACTTACTGAGGTGCGGCAGGAGAGTGTTGGTGCAGAGCCGGAACTACCTCCAACTTACTGAGGTGCGGCAGGAGAGTGTTGGTGCGAGAGCCAGGAACTACCTCCAACTTACTGAGGTGCGACAGGAGGGTGCTGGTGCGAGGCCAGGAACTCCCTCCAACTTACTGAGGTGCGACAGGAGGGTGCTGGTGCGAGAGCCAGGAACTCCCTCCAACTTACTGAGGTGCGGCAGGAGAGTGTTGGTGCGAGAGCCAGGAACTCCCTCCAACTTACTGAGGTGCGACAGGAGGGTGCTGGTGCGAGAGCCAGGAACTCCCTCCAACTTACTGAGGTGCGACAGGAGAGTGTTGGTGCGAGAGCCAGGAACTACCTCCAACTTACTGAGGTGCGACAGGAGAGTGTTGGTGCGAGAGCCAGGAACTACCTCCAACTTACTGAGGTGCGACAGGAGGGTGCTGGTGCGAGAGCCAGGAACTACCTCCAACTTACTGAGGTGCGACAGGAGAGTGTTGGTGCGAGAGCCAGGAACTCCTTCCAACTACTGAGGTGCGACAGGAGGGTGTTGGTGCGAGAGCCAGGAACTACCTCCAACTTACTGAGGTGCGACAGGAGGGTGTTGGTGCGAGAGCCAGGAACTCCCTCCAACTTACTGAGGTGCGACAGGAGGGTGTTGGTGCGAGAGCCAGGAACTCCCTCCAACTTACTGAGGTGCGGCAGGAGAGTGTTGGTGCGAGAGCCAGGACTGAGGTGCGGCCGAGAGCCAGGAACTACCTCCAACTTACTGAGGTGCGGCAGGAGAGTGTTGGTGCGAGAGCCAGGAACTACCTCCAACTTACTGAGGTGCGACAGGAGAGTGTTGGTGCGAGAGCCAGGAACTACCTCCAACTTACTGAGGTGCGGCAGGAGAGTGTTGGTGCGAGAGCCAGGAACTACCTCCAACTTACTGAGGTGCGACAGGAGAGTGTTGGTGCGAGAGCCAGGAACTACCTCCAACTTACTGAGGTGCGACAGGAGGGTGCTGGTGCGAGAGCCAGGAACTACCTCCAACTTACTGAGGTGCGACAGGAGAGTGTTGGTGCGAGAGCCAGGAACTACCTCCAACTTACTGAGGTGCGACAGGAGGGTGCTGGTGCGAGAGCCAGGAACTACCTCCAACTTACTGAGGTGCGACAGGAGGGTGCTGGTGCGAGAGCCAGGAACTCCCTCCAACTTACTGAGGTGCGGCAGGAGAGTGTTGGTGCGAGAGCCAGGGAACTACCTCCAACTTACTGAGGTGCGGCAGGAGAGTGTTGGTGCGAGAGCCAGGAACTCCCTCCAACTTACTGCGGTGCGGCAGGAGAGTGTTGGTGCGAGAGCCAGGAACTCCCTCCAACTTACTGAGGTGCGACAGGAGGGTGCTGGTGCGAGAGCCAGGAACTCCCTCCAACTTACTGAGGTGCGACAGGAGAGTGTTGGTGCGAGAGCCAGGAACTACCTCCAACTTACTGAGGTGCGGCAGGAGAGTGTTCGTGCGAGAGCCAGGAACTCCCTCCAACTTACTGAGGTGCGACAGGAGGGTGCTGGTGCGAGAGCCAGGAACTCCCTCCAACTTACTGAGGTGCGGCAGGAGAGTGTTGGTGCGAGAGCCAGGAACTCCCTCCAACTTACTGAGGTGCGGCAGGAGAGTGTTGGTGCGAGAGCCAGGAACTCCCTCCAACTTACTGAGGTGCGACAGGAGAGTGTTGGTGCGAGAGCCAGGAACTCCCTCCAACTTACTGAGGTGCGGCAGGAGAGTGTTGGTGCGAGAGCCAGGAACTCCTCCAACTTACTGAGGTGCGGCAGGAGAGTGTTGGTGCGAGAGCCAGGAACTCCCTCCAACTTACTGAGGTGCGGCAGGAGAATGTTGGTGCGAGAGCCAGGAACTCCCTCCAACTTACTGAGGTGCGACAGGAGAGTGTTGGTGCGAGAGCCAGGAACTCCCTCCAACTTACTGAGGTGCGACAGGAGAGTGTTGGTGCGAGAGCCAGGAACTCCCTCCAACTTACTGAGGTGCGACAGGAGGGTGCTGGAGCGAGAGCCAGGAACTACCTCCAACTTACTGAGGTGCGGCAGGAGAGTGTTGGTGCGAGAGCCAGGACCTACCTCCAACTTACTGAGGTGCGGCCGGAGAGTGTTGGTGCGAGAGCCAGAACTCCCTCCAACTTACTGAGGTGCGACAGGAGAGTGTTGGTGCGAGAGCCAGGAACTCCCTCCAACTTACTGAGGTGCGGCAGGAGAGTGTTGGTGCGAGAGCCAGGAACTCCCTCCAACTTACTGAGGTGCGACAGGAGAGTGTTGGTGCGAGAGCCAGGAACTCCCTCCAACTTACTGAGGTGCGGCAGGAGAGTGTTGGTGCGAGAGCCAGGAACTACCTCCAACTTACTGAGGTGCGGCAGGAGAGTGTTGGTGCGAGAGCCAGGAACTCCCTCCAACTTACTGAGGTGCGACAGGAGAGTGTTGGTGCGAGAGCCAGGAACTCCCTCCAACTTACTGAGGTGCGGCAGGAGAGTGTTGGTGCGAGAGCCAGGAACTACCTCCAACTTACTGAGGTGCGGCAGGAGAGTGTTGGTGCGAGAGCCAGGAACTCCCTCCAACTTACTGAGGTGCGACAGGAGAGTGTTGGTGCGAGAGCCAGGAACTCCCCTCCAACTTACTGAGGTGCGGCAGGAGAGTGTTGGTGCGAGAGCCAGGAACTCCCTCCAACTTACTGATGTGCGACAGGAGAGTGTTGGTGCGAGAGCCAGGAACTCCCTCCAACTTACTGAGGTGCGGCAGGAGAGTGTTGGTGCGAGAGCCAGGAACTACCTCCAACTTACTGAGGTGCGACAGGAGGGTGCTGGTGCGAGAGCCAGGAACTCCCTCCAACTTACTGAGGTGCGACAGGAGGGTGCTGGTGCGAGAGCCAGGAACTCCCTCCAACTTACTGAGGTGCGGCAGAAGAGTGTTGGTGCGAGAGCCAGGAACTCCCTCCAACTTACTGAGGTGCGGCAGAAGAGTGTTGGTGCGAGAGCCAGGAACTCCCTCCAACATATCTCTCACATTTCCTTCTCTGTTTTACTCCTCACTTTCCATTATTTGTATCTTCTTTACATTTAATGTTTAACATATCTCAGTAAGACATTTACTTTCCACTTGATCCTATTCATTATTCAACCTTCATTATATTTTTCTTCTTACACCATACTGTAATTGCTTTTTATTAATTATTTGTGTAAGTTTATTTAGGTACAAATACACATAACTACATTTGATATATAGTGTAAATTACCCAGGATAATCCCCAAAAAAGTCTGACAAAGTGACTTATTTCCTTTGGGTTCCTCGTAATATCTTATGAGTTAAACCTTAAGAGGCACGTAACTTCCCTCATCTTCTAATAACATTATTTTTTCGTGTTCAGTTAAGTCAAGATCCTAGACTTCACCTTACGAAACAGACTAAGCAAATACCATAGTAATTATTAACAAGGTAGAGTATAGTGGAAAACTGAGCATATTAGAAGACATGGGAACTCACGTGCCCTTTAAAACTGTGTGTGTGTGTGTGTGTGTGTGTGTGTGTGTGTGTGTGTGTGTGTGTGTGTGTGTGTGTGTGTGTGTGTGTGTGTGTGTGTGTGTGTGTGTGTGTGTGTGTGTGTGTGTGTGTGTGTGTGTGTGTGTGTGTGTGTGTGGGAGATACACACACCCGCAGGTAAGCTAGGTGGGAGGAACAATAACACCTGGTCACATACTCCTGCACTGAGGGGATTTTTAAACATTTTTTCCCACTGTGATTGTGAGAGTAGGGAGGGACGGAGGAGGAGGCTGAGAATTTTTTGGTTTTGTAGACACAGCAAAGATTAAATTAATTTCCCCAGTGACTGTCTTGTTTGTCTGTGTTTCTCATCGTCACCTGTATGAAAATATTGTCGAAAACTGAGAACTAAATCAGCGGAACAATTCCGGCTGAGGTGCATCATCTTGAGAAAGTCAGCCAGGACAACTACAAAACATTTCCTCTCTTTATTTTACGTTTACTTGAGTGTGACGATGCTGGTTGATTATTTTACTAAGTTTGAAGATTGTCTACCACATGAGAGTCATTAAGGATGCTTGTAACCTGTCCAACATCAGCCAAAAGTGTTTTAGTACCAACAATAGTCATTAAATAAACTGTTAAGTGTATTCTGGAGGATCACTGAGATCGTAATCATTGTAGATTTCTGGCAAGACGGCTATTCATTGAGTGATGGTTAACGTATTTCCTCTTTTCAGTCACCCAACGTTTCTCTCTCTCTCTCTCTCTCTCTCTCTCTCTCTCTCTCTCTCTCTCTCTCTCTCTCTCTCTCTCTCTCTCTCTCTCTCTCTCTCTCTCTCTCTCTCTCTCTCTCTCTCTCTCTCTCTCTTCCTCATCAATCCTGTGTATCAAAATATTTACCCCAGTGAAAGATACATTCAATTATTGGGAAGCTATATATCCACTCAGGAATTAAAATTCATTTTTGGGGCGCCTGATCTGAATTTTTTCAGTTGATTTACGTAATTTAAAAAAAAATGTTGATTGTGTTAATATTTAACAGAGAGTTTAATAAGGTAGTGGAATACGGGATTCTCTCTCTGTTTGTACGAATATTTGTTTGTGTGTGTATGTGTTATGTAGCTTTTTTCATTCTATAAGTTACAGCCTTTGTGGTTTAGCGCTTCTTTTTTTATTATTATAATAATAATATAAGTTACAGGCAGTTATTCTACCTCACATTGTATATAAGGCTTAGATTTATCTCAGATAAAGCTGTTATCCTGTCTTTATCTCAGATAAAGCTGTTATCCTGTCTTTATCTCAGATAAAGCTGTTATCCTGTCTTTATCTCAGATAAAGCTGTTATCCTGTCTTTATCTCAGATAAAGCTGTTATCCTGTCTTTATCTCAGATAAAGCTGTTATCCTGTCTTTATCTCAGATAAAGCTGTTATCCTGTCTTTATCTCAGATAAAGCTGTTATCCTGTCTTTATCTCAGATAAAGCTGTTATCCTGTCTTTATCTCAGATAAAGCTGTTATCCTGTCTTTATCTCAGATAAAGCTTGTTATCCTGTCTTTATCTCAGATAAAACTGTTATCCTGTCTTTATCTCAGATAAAGCTGTTATCCTGTCTTTATCTCAGATAAAGCTGTTATCCTGTCTTTATCCCAGATAAAGCTGTTATCCTGTCTTTATCTCAGATAAAGCTGTTATCCTGTCTTTATCTCAGATAAAGCTGTTATCCTGTCTTACCTTATTTACAAGTTAAGAATTGTTATCCTTCCAACAGTGGTGGTAACCCACTTTACACTGTCACAGTGGTAGTCACCCACTTTACACTGTCACAGTGGTAGTCACCCACTTTACACTGTCACAGTGGTAGTCACCCACTTTACACTGTCACAGTGGTGGTCACTCACCTTACACTGTCACAGTGGTGGTCACTCACCTTACACTGTCACAGTGGTGGTCACTCACCTTACACTGTCACAGTGGTGGTCAATCACCTTACACTGTCACAGTGGTGGTCACCCACCTTACACTGTGACAGTGGTGGTCACCCACCTTACACTCACAGTGGTGGTCACTCACCGTACACTGTCACAGTGGTAGTCATCCACCTTACACTGTCACAGTGGTGGTCACCGACTTTACACTGTCGCAGTGGTGGTCACCCACCTTACACTCACAGTGGTGGTCACTCACCTTACACTGTCACAGTGGTAGTCATCCACCTTACACTGTCACAGTGGTGGTCACCCACTTTACACTGTCACAGTGGTGGTCACTCACCTTACACTGTCACAGTGGTAGTCACCCACTTTACACTGTCACAGTGGTAGTCACCCACTTTACACTGTCACAGTGGTGGTCACTCACCTTACACTGTCACAGTGGTGGTCACTCACCTTACACTGTCACAGTGGTGGTCACTCACCTTACACTGTCACAGTGGTGGTCACTCACCTTACACTGTCACAGTGGTGGTCAATCACCTTACACTGTCACAGTGGTGGTCACCCACCTTACACTGTGACAGTGGTGGTCACCCACCTTACACTCACAGTGGTGGTCACTCACCGTACACTGTCACAGTGGTAGTCATCCACCTTACACTGTCACAGTGGTGGTCACCCACTTTACACTGTCGCAGTGGTGGTCACCCACCTTACACTCACAGTGGTGGTCACTCACCTTACACTGTCACAGTGGTAGTCATCCACCTTACACTGTCACAGTGGTGGTCACCCACCTTACACTGTCACACTGGTGGTCACCCACCTTACACTGTCACACTGGTGGTCACCCACCTTACACTGTCACACTGGTGGTCACCCACCTTACACTGTCACACTGGTGGTCACCCACCTTACACTGTCACACTGGTGGTCACCCACCTTACACTGTCACACTGGTGGTCACCCACCTTAGACTGTCACAGTGTAAGGTAGACACTATCAACTATATATCAAATCTTTGATATTTAAGTCTAACTTGTGTGTATTCACCTGACACCAAGAATTATTTTTCTGAGTTTTTCTCTCTGCTCTTCTCCCTCTCCTTCCTCTCTCTCTCTCTCTCTCTCTCTCTCTCTCTCTCTCTCTCTCTCTCTCTCTCTCTCTCTCTCTCTCTCTCTCTCTCTCTCTCTCTCTCTCTCTCTCTCTCTCACTGAGTAGTAGGTTGGTAGACAGCAACCACCCAGGGAAGTACTACCGTCCTGCCAGATGACTGTGAAACAAAAACCTGTAACTGTTTTGCATGATGGTAGGATTGCTGGTTTCTTTTTCTGTCTCATAAACACACTAGATAACAGGGATATCTTGCTACTCCTACTTACACTTTGGTCACACTTCACAGACACGCACATGCATATATATATACATACATCTAGGTTTTTTCTCCTTTTTCTAAATAGCTCTTGTTCTTCTTTATTTCTTCTATTGTCCATGGGGAAGTGGAAAAGAATCTTTCCTCCGTAAGCCATGCGTGTCGTATGAGGAGACTAAAATGCCGGGAGCAATGGGCTAGTAACCCCTTCTCCTGTAGACATTTACTAAAAAAGAGAAGAAAAACTTTATAAAACTGGGATGCTTGAATGTGTGTGGATGTAGCGCGGATGACAAGAAACAGATGATTGCTGATGTTATGAATGAAAAGAAGTTGGATGTCCTGGCCCTTAGCGTAACAAAGCTGAAGGGGGTAGGGGAGTTTCGGTGGGGGGAAATAAATGGGATTAAATCTGGAGTATCTGAGAGAGTTAGAGCAAAGGAAGGGGTAGCAGTAATATTGAAGGATCAGTTATGGAAGGAGAAAAGAGAATATGAATGTGTAAATTCAAGAATTATGAAGATTAAATAAAGTAAAGGTTGGATGCGAAAAGTGGGTCATAATAAGCATGTATGCACCTGGAGAAGAGAGGAATGTAGAGGAGAGAGAGAGAGATTTTGGGAGATGTTAAGTGAATGTATAGGAGCCTTTGAACCAAGTGAGAGAGTAATTGTGGTAGGGGACCTGAATGCTAAAGTAGGAGAAACTTTTAGAGAGGGTGTGGTAGGTAAGTTTGGGGTGCCAGGTGTAAATGATAATGGGAGCCCTTTGATTGAACTTTGTATAGAAAGGGGTTTAGTTATAGGTAATACACATTTTAAGAAAAAGAGGATAAATAAGTATACAAGATATGATGTAGGGCGAAATGACAGTAGTTTGTTGGATTATGTATTGGTAGATAAAAGACTTGTTGAGTAGACTTCAGGATGTACATGTTTATAGAGGGGCCACAGATATATCAGATCGCTTTCTAGTTGTAGCTACACTGAGAGTAAAAGGTAGATGGGATACAAGGAGAATAGAAGCATCAGGGAAGAGAGAGGTGAAGGTTTATAAACTAAAAGAGGAGGCAGTTAGGGTAAGATATAAACAGCTATTGGAGGATAGATGGGCTAATGAGAGCATAGGCAATGGGGTCGAAGAGGTATGGGGTAGGTTTAATAATGTAGTGTTAAAGTGTTCAGCAGAAGTTTGTGGTTACAGGAAAGTGGGTGTGGGAGGGAAGAGGAGCGATTGGTGGAATGATGATGTAAAGAGAGTAGTAAGGGAGAAAAAGTTAGCATATGAGAAGTTTTTACAAAGTAGAAGTGATGCAAGGAGGGAAGAGTATATGGAGAAAAAGAGAGGTGTTAAGAGAGTGGTGAAGCAATGTAAAAGGAGAGCAAATGAGAGAGTGGGCAAGATGTTTTCAATAAATTTTGTTGAAAATAAGAAAAAGTTTTGGAGTGAGATTAACAAGTTAAGGAAGCCTAGAGAACAAATGGATTTGTCAGTTAAAAATAGGAGAGGAGAGTTATTTAATGGAGAGTTAGAGGTATTGGGAAGATGGAGGGAATATTTTGAGGAATAGTTAAATGTTGATGAAGATAGGGAAGCTGTGATTTCGTGTATAGGGCAAGGAGGAATAACATCTTGTAGGAGTGAGGAAGAGCCAGTTGTGAGTGTGGGGGAAGTTCGTGAGGCAGTAGGTAAAATGAAAGGGGGTAAGGCAGCCGGGATTGATGGGATAAAGATAGAAATGTTAAAAGCAGGTTGGGATATAGTTTTGGAGTGGTTGGTGCAATTATTTAATAAATGTATGGAAGAGGGTAAGGTACCTAGGGATTGGCAGAGAGCATGCATAGTTCCTTTGTATAAAGGCAAAGGGGACAAAAGAGAGTGCAAAAATTATAGGGGGATAAGTCTGTTGAGTATACCTGGTAAAGTGTATGGTAGAGTTATTAAAGAATTAAGAGTAAGACGGAAAATAGGACAACAGATGAACAAGGAGGCTTTAGGAAAGGTAGGGGGTGTGTGGACCAGGTGTTTACAGTGAAACATATAAGTGAACAGTATTTAGATAAGGCTAAAGAGGTCTTTGTGGCATTTATGGATTTGGAAAAGGCATATGACAGGGGTGGATAGGGGGGCAATGTGGCAGATGTTGCAGGTGTATGGTGTAGGAGGTAGGTTACTGAAAGCAGTGAAGAGTTTTTAAGAGGATAGTGAGGTTCAAGTTAGAGTATGTAGGAAAGAGGGAAATTATTTCCCAGTAAAAGTAGGCCTTAGACAAGGATGTGTGATGTCACCGTGGTTGTTTAATATATTTATGGATGGGGTTGTAAGAGAAGTAAATGCGAGGGTCTTGGCAAGAGGTGTGGAGTTAAAAGATAAAGAATCACACAAAGTGGGAGTTGTCACAGTTGCTCTTTGCTGATGACACTGTGCTCTTGGGAGATTCTGAAGAGAAGTTGCAGAGATTGGTGGATGAATTTGGTAGGGTGTGCAAAAGAAAATTAAAAATGAATACAGGAAAGAGTAAGGTAATGAGGATAACAAAAAGATTAGGTGATGAAAGATTGGATATCAGATTGGAGGGAGAGAGTATGGAGGAGGAGAATGTATTCAGATAATGTGTGGTGTGAATAAAATGCAGAGAATTCGTAGTTTGGAAGTTAGGAGGAGGTGCGGGATTACCAAAACTGTTGTCCAGAGGGCTGAGGAAGGGTTGTTGAGGTGGTTCGGACATGTAGAGAGAATGGAGCGAAACAGAGTGACTTCAAGAGTGTATCAGTCTGTAGTGGAAGGAAGGCGGGGTAGGGGTCGGCCTAGGAAAGGTTGGAGGGAGGGGGTAAAGGAGGTTTTGTGTGCGAGGGGCTTGGACTTCCAGCAGGCATGCGTGAGCGTGTTTGATAGGAGTGCTGTTGGAGTGTAAGCAAAGTAACATTTATGAAGGGGTTCAGGGAAACCGGCGGGCCGGACTTGAGTCCTGGAGATGGGAAGTACAGTGCCTGCACTCTGAAGGAGGGGTGTTAATGTTGCAGTTTAAAAACTGTAGTGTAAAGCACCCTTCTGGCAAGACAGTGATAGAGTGAATGATGGTGAAAGTTTTCCTTTTTCGGGCCACCCTGCCTTGGTGGGAATCGGCCGGTGTGATGATAAAATAATAATAATAATAATAATAAAAATAATAATAATATTATATATATATATATATATATATATATATATATATAAAATATATATATATATATATATATATATATTATATATATATATTATATATATATTATATATATATGTATATATATATATGTATATATATATATGTATATATATATAAAAAAAATTATATATATATATATATATATATATATATATATATAATAATATATATATATATATATATATATATATATATATATATATATATATATATATAACTTGCGAATATGAAAAACTGGTCAATTAGCAAGAACTCTTTTAAAAAATTGCCCTTTCTGAAATTTTCATAGTTTATAGATATATTTTTCTTTAAAGTTAATGTAAAAATTTTTTTTGCTCCAAAAGAACTTAAAAAATTACCAAACCCTTTTAACAAGAACAATTTTTTTTACCCTCCCAACAAAATATATTTTAATTTTTTTAAAAATTTACAAACAAAATGAAATATATATATATATATAAAATATATATATAATATTATTAAAATTTATATATATATATATATAAATATATATATATAATATAATATATAATATATATATATTTGCTTAAAAATAAAAAAAAATTTTGGGTTTTTTTGTTTGTTGGTCATTGGTCGTTTGTTTGAGTTTTGCTGTGATCCACACGGGTTTAGCGCTCCTCCAGACACGATGGAACGACCGTGAGTTTAGGTGTCCATCAATTGTTCCTTGACGCTGGCCAAAGAGGACTCGTGATCCTTGGAAGTGGATCTTCTTTCTCTTTCCTCGGCTCAAACATGATTGTCTCTCATCCCCTCTATCCCCCCCCCAGAACCCTGTTTGACCCTTACTGGCTTAGCGTTTCCCTAGTAATTTAATAATAATAATAATAATAATAATAATAATAATACTGTTATTATTATAAAGGTGCTGATATTGATGATAATTATTATTATTATAATAATTACAATAATTATAATTATAATAATTACAAAATAATTATAATTAAAATTATAATAGTAATAAAAAATATAATAATTATAATGATAATAATAATGATTGTCTCTGGTACAGGGAGTGTGGTGGGAAGGTGAACAACTTGGCACTACTGGACAGTCTTTTGCAGGACTACGACAGGAGAGCCACTCCCACCAACCACCTCAGTAAGATTCGTGGGGGCCCGTGAGGCCTCAGTGAGGCCCCAGGAGGCCCAGTGAGTGCCCAGTGAGGCCCCCGTGAGGCCCCAGTGAGGCCCCCCGTGAGTGCCCCAGTGAATAACCCCCGGAGGCCCCAGTGAGGCCCCGGGGGCCCCGTGAATACCCCAGGAGTGCCCCCCGTGAGGCCCCAGTGAGGCCCCAGTGAATACCCCAGTGAGTGCCCAGGAAAACCCCAGTGAGGGCCCCCGGAGTACCCCAGTGAATACCCAGTGAGTGCCCCAGGAGGCCCAGGGAAAACCTCAGTGAGGCCCAGGGAAAATCCGTGGGGTGCCCAGTGAATACCCAGTGAGGCCCCAGTGAGACCCATGAGGCCCAGGAGACCCAGGAGTGCCCCAGTGAGTACCCCCGTGAATACCCCCAGGGGAGTGCCCAGGAGGTCTCAGTGAATTTCCCCCGGAGGCCCCAGTGAATACCCCAGTGAGTGCCCCAGGGAAAACCCCCGTGAGTGCCTCAGTGAGTGCCTCAGTGAATACCTCAGTGAGTGCCTCAGTGAGTGCCTCAGTGAATACCTCAGTGAGTGCCTCAGTGAGGCCCGTGAATATCCGTGAGTGCCCAGGAAAACCCCATGAGTGCCCCCAGTGAGTGCCCAGTGAATACCCCCCAGTGAGTGCCCAGGGGGCCCCAGTGAATACCCCAGTATGCCCCCAGTGAATCCCCAGTGAGGCCTCAGGGAAAACCCCCCAAAGGGCCCCAGTGAGGCCCCCGGAGTGCCCCAGGAAACCCCCGTGAGGGCCCCCGGGGGCCCCCCTGAAACCAGGAGGCCCCCAGTGAGGCCCCCCTGAATATCCCAGTGAGTGCCCAGTGAATACCCCCAGGGGGCCCCAGGAGTGCCCAGGAATACCCAGTGAGTGCCCAGTGAATACCCAGTGAGTGCCCCAGTGAGTGCCCCCAGTGAAACCCCAGTGAGGCCCCAGTGAATTCCCCTGAGTGCCTCAGTGAGTGCCTCAGTGAACACCTCAGTGAGTGCCTCAGTGAATACCTCAGTGAGTGCCTGGGAGTGCTTTTAGTGAGTGCCCAGTGAATACCCCTGAGTGCCCCCAGTAATCCCCCGTGAGGCCTATGAGTGCCCGGAGTGCCTCAGTGAATACCCCAGTGAGTGCCTAGGAGTTTTCCAGGAGGCCCCAGTGAATACCCCGGAGTGCCCAGTACCCCAGGGGGCCCAGTGAATAACCCCTGAGTGCCTCAGTGAATACCTCCCCGTGAGGCCCAGTGGGCCCCCCGTGAGTGCCTCAGTGAATACCTCAGTGAGTGCCTCAGTGAATACCTCAGTGAGTGCCTCAGTGAATACCTCAGTGAGTGCCTCAGTGAATACCTCAGTGAGTGCCTCAGTGAATACCTCAGTGAGTGCCTCAGTGAGTGCCTCAGTGAATACCTCAGTGAGTGCCTCAGTGAATCCCGGAGTGCCCCTGAGTGCCCAGGAAAACCTCAGGAGGCCCCAGTGAGTGCCCCAGTAAACCCCCAGTGAGTGTCTCAGTGAAAACCCAGTGATGCCCCAGTGGTCCCCAGTGAATACCCAGTGAGGCCCCAGTGAGGCCCAGTGAAACCCGGAGTGCCTCAGTGAATACCTAGGAGTGCCTCATGTACCCCCCGTGAGTGCCCCGGACCCAATGAGGCCCCCCGTGAGGCCCCCCAGTGAAACCCCAGGGGGGCCCAGGAATACCCCTGAGTGCCCCAGTGAGTGCCCAGTGAATTCCGTGAGTGCCCCAGTGAATACCCAGGAGTGCCCCAGTGAGTGCCCCATGAATACCTCAGGAGGCCCCAGTGAGGCCCAGTGAATTCCATGAGTGCCCCAGGAAACCCCCAGTGAGTGCCCCAGTGAATACCCAGGAGGCCCCCGAGGCCCTGAGGCCCAGGAAACCCGGAGGCCCAGGAGGCCTCAGAAACCTTAGTGAGGCCCAGGGGGTGCCCCATGAATATCCCAGTGAGTGCCCCAGTGAATACCCAGTGAGTCCCAGTGAGTGCCCCAGTGAAACCCCCGTGAGGCCTAGTGAATACCCCAGTGAGTGCCTCAGGAGGGCCCGAAACCCCAGTGAGGCCCAGGGAAAACCCCAGTGAGTGCCTCAGGGGTGCCCCCAGGAAACCCCAGTGAGTGCCCCATTGAGTGCCCCAGTGAGGCCCCAGGAATACTCAGTGATGCCTTTGGAGTGCCCCCAGTGAACACCCAGGAGGGCCCCAGTGAATACCCAGTTATGCCTCAGGAGTGCCCCAGTGAGTACCCAGGGAAATCAGTGAGGCCTTAGTGAGGCCCCCCAGTGAGACCCAGGAGACCCCAGCGAAGCCTTAGTGAGACCCCCGGAGTGCCCCAGTGAATACCCCGGAGTGCCCCCAGGAATACCCCCCAAGTGCCCCAGGGAAAACCCCGGGGTGCCCAGTGAGTGCCCTGAATACCCCGTGAGTGCCCCAGTGAATACCCCAGGGGTGCCCAGGAGGCCCCAGTGAGGCCCAGTGAATACCTCAGTGAGGCCCCCTTGAGTCCCAGTGAGTGCCCCAGTGTACTCAGTGAGTGCCAGTGAGTGCCCCCAGTGAACACCCCAGTGAGTGCCTCATGAATACCCAGTGAGTGCCCAGTGAGTGCCCCAGTGAGTACCCCAGTGAATACCCAGTGAGGCCTTTGTGAGCCCAGTGAGCCCTCAGCGAATGCCAGTGAGACCCCAGGAGGCCCAGTGAAACCCCAGTGAGTGCCCAGTGAAACCCCAGTGAGTGCCCCAGTGAAACCCCAGTGAGTGCCCAGTGAATACCCCGTGAGGCCCAGGTACCCCAGGAGGCCTGTGAATACCCCTGAGTGCCCCCAGTGAATACCCCAGGAGTGCCCCAGTGAATACCCCAGTGAGACCCAGTGAACACCCCAAAGGGGTGCCCCCGTGAATACCCCAGGAGGCCCAGTGAATACCCCAGTGAGTGCCCCCCAGGAATACCCAGGAGGGGTTTCCCGGAATACCCAGGGGTACCCCAGTGAACACCCCAGGGGTGCCCAGGAAAACCCCAGTGAGTGCCCCAGTGAATCCCTGAGTCCCAGTGAATCCCAGTGAGTGCCCAGGTACCAGGAGTGCCCCCGTGAGTACCTTGACGGGGACACAGATAGATTTTATGACCCACACGGGCATACAGAGGGAGGACCTGCATAACCCATACGGGGGTTGCGGCCCCAAAAAGAACAAAATACCTTTTCATGCCCCTTCAACAACAAACACAAGCAAAAACACACACCTCACAAACAAAACAAAGAAAACCTGATATACACGGTCCCGCTCAAGATAAATTTAATGATTTATTCCCTGGGGAATTAAAAAACCCCTCTCTCTCTCTCTCTCTCTCTCTCTCCTCTCCTCTCTCCCTCTCTCTCCTCTCTCTCTCTCTCTCTCTCTCCCCCTCTCTCTCCCCCTCTCTCCTCTCTCTCCCTCCCCCTCCTCCTCTCTCTCCCTCCCTCTCTCCTCTCCCCCCCCCTTCCCCTTCTCTTCTCTTCCCCCCTTCTCTCCTCTTCCCTTTCCCCCCTTCCTCCCCTCCTTCCTTTTTCCCTTTTCCTTTCCCCCCCCCTCCTTCCCCCCCCCATTCCCCCTTTTTTTTTCCTTTATAATAGTCTAGATAAGTTTTTGAAAATTTTCGCGATTTATTGGAGGGATGAATTGAATAACCGGTAATGTAACGCTTGATGTTTAATGTAACGCTTGATGTTATAATGTAACGCTTGATGTTATAATGTAACCTGATTATAATGTAACGCTTTATGTTATGTAACGGAGTTATAATGTAACGTTGATGTTATAATGTAACGCTTATGTTTAATGTAACCTTGATGTTATAATGTAACGCTTGATGTTATAATGTAACCTTTTATGTTATAATGAACCTTGATGTTATAAGTAACGCTTGGTTTAAAGTAATTTTTATGTTAAATGTAACGCCGGTTATAATGTAACGCTTGATGTTATAATTTAAAGCTTGATGTTATAATAACTTTTTATGTTATAAGTAACTTTTTATGTTATAATGTAACGTTGATGTTATAATTTAAAGTTGATGTTTTAATGTAACGCTTAGTTATAATGTAACGCTTGATTTATAATGTAACGCTTGATGTTTAATGTAACGCTTGATGTTATAAGAAGCTTGATGTTATAATGTAACGCTTGATGTTATAATTTAAACCGATGTTATAATGTAACCTTGATGTTATAATGAACGCTTGATGTTATAATGAACGCTTGATGTTATAATGAACGCTTGATGTTATAAGAACGCTTGATGTTTAATGTAACGCTTGATGTTAAATGTAACCTTGATGTTATAAGTAACGCTTGATGTTATAAGTAACGCTTGATGTTATAATGTAACGTTGAGTTATAATGTAACGCTTGATGTTATAATTTAAAGCTTGATGTTATTGTAACGTTGATGTTATAATGTAACGCTTGATTTATAATGAACGCTTGATGTTATAATGTAACGCTTGTGTTATAATGTAATTTAGTTTAATGTAATTGATGTTATAATGTAACGCTTGATGTTATAATGTAACGCTTGATGTTATAATGTAACCTTTTATGTTATAAAAACGTTAGTTATAATGTAACGCTTAGTTATAATGTAACATTTGATGTTATAATGTAAAATTTTATGTTATAAGTAACGCTTATGTTATAATGAAAGCTTGATTTTTAATGTAACATTTGATGTTAAATGTAACGCTTGATGTTATAATAACTTGATGTTATAATGTAACTTTTATGTTATAATGTAACTTTATTTTTAATGTAACTTTTATGTTATAATGTTTTTTTAAATGTAATTTGATGTTATAAGTAACGCTTGATGTTATAATGTAACATTTGATGTTATAATGTAACGCTTGATGTTATAATGTAACGCTTGATGTTATAATGTAACGCTTGATGTTATAATGAACATTTGATGTTATAATGTAACGCTTGATGTTATAATGTAACATTTGATGTTATAATGTAACATTTGATGTCATAATATAACGCTTGATGTTATAATGTAACATTTGATGTCATAATGAACATTTGATGTCATAATGTAACGCTTGATGTTATAGTGTAACATTTGATGTTATAATGTAACATTTGATGTTATAATGTAACATTTGATGTCATAATGTAACGCTTGATGTTATAATGTAAATTTGATGTCATAATGTAACATTTGATGTCATAATGTAACGCTTGATGTTATAGTGTAACATTTGATGTTATAATGTAACATTTGATGTCATAATGTAACGCTTGACGTCATAATGTAACGCTTGATGTCATTAACAAGAGTTGGTATCGAACATAAATTCTCTGTTTCAGTTCTCAGAACGGTTACGTCACGCTCCAGAACGGTGACGTCACGCTCCTTGTGTTAACGAAGTGAACGAAACGTTGGGGATTGGTGCAAAAATGGCAGATTATTAGCAATTTCATCTTATAGGACATAAAAATTTTGGACCCGAGAGAAGCAAATTTATTATGATTTTTTAAGTGATTAATATAGAGTATATTTGTTGATACGACAAAGATGTATGTGAGAGCATAGTAGAGTGCTAATAGTAACAATAGTAACAGAGAGGGTAGTAGGGAGTAGTAGTGTAGTACCAACAGAGTGGTAGGTGTAGTAGATGGTAGGTGTAGTAAATTGAGGTGCAGTAGTGATAATAGTAGTAGTGGTAGGTGTAGTACCAGAAGTAGTAGGGTAGTAGTAGTAGAAATAGTAACTAGTAATAGTATGGAAGGTTAGAGGTGGTAGGTGAGTAGTAGTGGTGGTGGTGGTAGATGAGTGGTGGTAGGTGAGTAGTGGTGGTGGTGGTAGGTATATTTGGTGGTGGTAGATGTAGTGGTAGTTGGGTAGAGTGTTTGGGGGTGGTGGTGAGTGGTGGTAAGTGTAGTAAGGGGTGGAGGTGAGGTTGTTCTTGTTGGTGTGGTAGATGGAGTTGGTAGGGGGTGGTGGTAGGCAGGTAGGGTGATAGGTGCAGTGGTGGAGGTGAGTATGGTGGTGGTGTAGCACCATAGAGTGGTGTAGCAGTAGTAATAGAATTTGCAGAGTAGTGGTGGCAGGTGCAGTAGCATGGTGGTGGGGAGGCGTGGGTGGAGGCATAGAGCAGGGGGGTGGTGGTAGACGAGGGGGGTGGTAGATGCAGTGGCAGTAGTGAGCAGTGTTTATGGTGGCAGGTGGTGTGTGCGTAGCAATGGTGGGGTGGGAGGTGTTGTTGTTGCTGGTGGTGGAGTGGTGGCGGTAAGTGGTGGCAGGGAGGTGGTGGTGCAGGTGGTGGCAGGGGAGCGGGCGGTGGGGGAGTGGTGGCAGGTGCAGCGGCAGGGTAATGGTGGCAGGTGAGAGTGGCAGGGGTGAGAGTGGTGGTAGGGTGGGTTGGTGCAGTGTGGAGGCAGCAGTGGCGGGCAGCAGGGGGGTGGTAGGGCGTGATGGCAGGTGCAGAGGGTGCGAGGCGAGAGCTGTGGAGGTGCAGCAGAGTGGCAGGTGCAGTGGGGCAGGTGCAGTAGCAGTGAGGTGAATAGCAGTGGCAGGCAAGCAGGGTGGCAGGTGCAGTAGTGGTGGCAGGTGCAGGGGTGGAGGGGGGGAGGGAGTGGTGGTAGAGCAGTGGGGTGCAGTGAGGGCAGGGGGCAGTGGCGGAGGTAGTAGCAGTGGAGGTGAGTGGGGGCAGGTGAGCGGGGAGGGCAGTGGTAGTGGGTGGCAGGTGCAGTGTGGCGGTGGTGGTGCAGTAGTGGTGGAGGTAGTGGTGGCAGGGGGAGCAGGGTGTGGGTGGTGGGGAGTGGGGGTGGAGGGTGAAGTGGTGGGAGGTGAGCGGTAGGGTGCAGGGGGTGGCAGGTGCAGTAGTGGTGGTAGGTGAGGTGGGGGTGTAGAGTGGAGGGTAGTGCAGTGGGGCAGGTGCAGAGGGTGGAGGTGCAGTGGGGGCAGGGGAGCAGGGTGGTAGTGAGTGGTGGCAGGTGAGTAGTGGAGGTGAGTGGGGAAAGGGCAGCAGTGGGGGTAGGTGAGAGGGTGGAGGTGAGCGGTGGCAGGTGTAGAGGGTGGGGAGAGGGTGAGTGAGGGCAGTGCGGTAGGAGCAGGTTGCAAGGGGGTGGCAGGTGCAGGGGGCAGGTCAGGGTGGCAGGGGGAGGGAGGCAGTGGGGAGGTGGGAGTAGTGGTGGTAGTGTAGTGGTGGAGGTGGGAGTGGTAGGTGAGGGGGTGGAGTAGTGGTGGAGGGGTAGAGTGGTGGTAGGTGTAGTAGTGGTGGTTGGGGGGCAGTGGTGGTAGGTGAGTGGTGTAGGTGGTGGTAGGTGAGTAGTGGTGAGTAGGGGGGTAGGTGTAGTGGTGTGGTAGGGTAGTAGTGGTGGAGGTGAGTGGTGGTAAATGGTGGCAGGTGTAGTGGTGGTAGCAGTGGTAGGTAGTGGTGGTAGTGGTGGTAGGTGAGTAGTGGTGGCAGGTGTGCGGGGGTAGTGAGGGTGGTGAGGTGTAGTGGTGGTAGGTGCAGTGGTGGGTAGGGGGGTGATGGTGGTGGTGTAGTAGTGGTGGTAGGTGGGCAGGGGCAGGCAGTGGCAGGTGCAGGGTGGCAGGTGCAGTGGTGGTAGGTGTAGTGGTGGTAGGTGCAGTAGTGGTGGGGTGTAGGTGGTGGAGGTGGTGGTAGGTGAGGGGAGGGGGTGGAGGTGAGTGGTGGGGGAGGTGCAGTGGGGGTGGGGAGAGGTGCAGGTGGTGGTGGTGTAGCAGTGGTGGAGGTGCAGGGGAGTAGGGGGGTGGTGGTAGGTGTGAGTAGGTGGTAGGTGAGTAGTGGTGGGCAGGTGCAGTAGCAGTGGCAGGGGAGAGGGGGGAGGTGCAGGTGGTGGATGGTAGTGTGTTTGGGGGCAGGTGCAGAGGTGGTAGTGGGGCGGTGCAGTGGTAGGTGTAGAGTGGTGGTGGGAGTGCGGTGGCAGGGGGGCAGGGGCAGTTGTGGTAGGTGGGAGTGGTGGCAGGTGCAGTAGGGTGGTAGGTGAGTGGTGGAGGTGAGTAGTGGTGGTAGGGTATGGGAGGTGCAGTAGTGGTGGAGGTGTGGGGTAGGTGCGGTGGTGGTGAGGGTAGTGGTGGTAGGGGTGTACATGGTGTAGGTGTAAATGGTGGTAGGTGTAGTGGTGGTAGGTGTAGTGGTGGTAGGTGTAGTAGTGGTGGTAGGTGTAGTGGTGGTAGGTGTAGTAGTGGTGGTAGGTGTAGTGGTGGTAGGTGTAGTAGTGGTGGTAGGTGTAGTGGTGGTAGGTGTAGTGGTGGTAGGTGTAGTAGTGGTGGTAGGTGTAGTGGTGGTAGGTGTAGTAGTGGTGGTAGGTGTAGTGGTGGTAGGTGTAGTAGTGGTGGTAGGTGTACTGGTGGTAGGTGTAGTAGTGGTGGTAGGTGTAGTGGTGGTAGGTGTAGTAGTGGTGGTAGGTGTAGTGGTGGTAGGTGTAGTAGTGGTGGTAGGTGTAGTGGTGGTAGGTGTAGTAGTGGTGGTAGGTGTAGTGGTGGTAGGTGTAGTAGTGGTGGTAGGTGTAGTAGTGGTGGTAGGTGTAGTAGTGGTGGTAGGTGTAGTAGTAGTGGTAGGTGTAGTAGTGGTGGTAGGTGTAGTAGTGGTGGTAATTGTAGTAGTGGTGGTAGGTGTAGTAGTGGTGGTAGGTGTAGTAGTGGTGGTAGGTGTAGTAGTGGTGGTAGGTGTAGTAGTGGTGGTAGGTGTAGTAGTGGTGGTAGCAGTAAGAAACTTAACTTGTTTAATGTAAGGAGCAAGAACTAACTTGTTTAATGTAAGGAGCAAGAACTAACTTGTTTAATGTAAGGAGCAAGAACTAACTTGTTTAATGTAAGGAGCAAGAACTAACTTGTTTAATGTAAGGAGTAAGAACTAACTTGTTTAATGTAAGGAGCAAGAACTAACTTGTTTAATGTAAGGAGCAAGAACTAACTTGTTTAATGTAAGGAGCAAGAACTAACTTGTTTAATGTAAGGAGCAAGAACTAACTTGTTTAATGTAAGGAGCAAGAACTAACTTGGTATTAATATCCAGGTCCTCAAGTTCTAAACTTTGTAAACAAACAAACGTGTAAAATGACGCTCTCAAAGTTAGTTAAAGAGACAAAGAAATCCTGTCATCCAGGTGGATAAAACTTATCCTGCCAGTCAGCCAGGATTTGTGGATAAATATTGGGAAGACGTGTTGTGGGAGTGTGGGAGGGAGATGTGGGAGGGAGATGTGGCAGTGTGGGAGGGAGATGTGGGAGTGTGGGACGGAGATGTGGCAGTGTGGGAGGGAGATGTGGCAGTGTGGGAGGGAGATGTGGCAGTGTGGGAGGGAGATGTGGCAGTGTGGGAGGGAGATGTGGCAGTGTGGGAGGGAGATGTGGGAGTGTGGGAGGGAGATGTGGGAGTGTGGGAGGGAGATGTGGGAGTGTGGGAGGGAGATGTGGCAGTGTGGGAGGGAGATGTGGGAGTGTGGGAGGGAGATGTGGCAGTGTGGGAGGGAGATGTGGCAGTGTGGGAGGGAGATGTGGCAGTGTGGGAGGGAGATGTGGCAGTGTGGGAGGGAGATGTGGGAGTGTGGGAGGGAGATGTGGCAGTGTGGGAGGGAGATGTGGCAGTGTGGGAGGGAGATGTGGCAGTGTGGGAGGGAGATGTGGCAGTGTGGGAGGGAGATGTGGCAGTGTGGGAGGGAGATGTGGGAGTGTGGGAGGGAGATGTGGCAGTGTGGGAGGGAGATGTGGCAGTGTGGGAGGGAGATGTGGCAGTGTGGGAGGGAGATGTGGCAGTGTGTGAGGGAGATGTAGGAGTGTGGGAGGGAGATGTGGCAGTGTGGGAGGGAGATGTGGCAGTGTGGGAGGGAGATGTGGCAGTGTGGGAGGGAGATGTGGCAGTGTGGGAGGGAGATGTGGCAGTGTGGGAGGGAGATGTGGGAGTGTGGGAGGGACATGTGGGAGTGTGGGAGGGAGATGTAGGAGTGTGGGAGGGAGATGTGGCAGTGTGGGAGGGAGATGTGGCAGTGTGGGAGGGAGATGTAGGAGTGTGGGAGGGAGATGTGGCAGTGTGGGAGGGAGATGTGGCAGTGTGGGAGGGAGATGTAGGAGTGTGGGAGGGAGATGTGGCAGTGTGGGAGGGAGATGTGGCAGTGTGGGAGGGAGATGTGGCAGTGTGGGAGGGAGATGTAGGAGTGTGGGAGGGAGATGTGGCAGTGTGGGAGGGAGATGTGGGAGTGTGGGAGGGACATGTGGGAGTGTGGGAGGGAGATGTAGGAGTGTGGGAGGGAGATGTGGCAGTGTGGCAGGGAGATGTGGCAGTGTGGGAGGGAGATGTGGGAGTGTGGGAGGGAGATGTGGGAGTGTGGGAGGGAGATGTGGCAGTGTGGGAGGGAGATGTGGCAGTGTGGGAGGGAGATGTAGGAGTGTGGGAGGGAGATGTGGCAGTGTGGGAGGGAGATGTGGGAGTGTGGGAGGGAGATGTGGGAGTGTGGGAGGGAGATGTGGGAGTGTGGGAGGGAGATGTGGCAGTGTGGGAGGGAGATGTGGCAGTGTGGGAGGGAGATGTGGCAGTGTGGGAGGGAGATGTGGGAGTGTGGGAGGGAGATGTAGGAGTGTGGGAGGGAGATGTGGGAGTGTGGGAGGGAGATGTGGCAGTGTGCGAGGGAGATGTGGCAGTGTGGGAGGGAGATGTGGGAGTGTGGGAGGGAGATGTGGCAGTGTGGGAGGGAGATGTGGCAGTGTGGGAGGGAGATGTGGGAGTGTGGGAGGGAGATGTGGCAGTGTGGGAGGGAGATGTGGCAGTGTGGGAGGGAGATGTGGGAGTGTGGGAGGGAGATGTGGGAGTGTGGGAGGGAGATGTGGGAGTGTGGGAGGGAGATGTGCCAGTGTGGGAGGGAGATGTGGGAGTGTGGGAGGGAGATGTGGCAGTGTGGGAGGGAGATGTGGAGTGTGGGAGGGAGATGTGGCAGTGTGGGAGGGAGATGTGGGAGTGTGGGAGGGAGATGTAGGAGTGTGGGAGGGAGATGTGGCAGTGTGGGAGGGAGATGTGGGAGTGTGGGAGTGAGATGTGGGAGTGTGGGAGGGAGATGTGCCAGTGTGGGAGGGAGATGTGGGAGTGTGGGAGGGAGATGTGGCAGTGTGGGAGGGAGATGTAGGAGTGTGGGAGGGAGATGTGGCAGTGTGGGAGGGAGATGAGGGATAGTGGGAGGGAGATGTGGGAGTGTGGGAGGGAGATGTGGCAGTGTGGGAGGGAGGTGTGGCAGTGTGGGAGGGAGATGTGGGAGTGTGGGAGGGAGATGTGGGAGTGTGGGAGGGAGATGTAGGAGTGTGGGAGGGAGATGTGGCAGTGTGGGAGGGAGATGTGGCAGTGTGGGAGGGAGATGTAGGAGTGTGGGAGGGAGATGTGGGAGTGTGGGAGGGAGATGTGGGAGTGTGGGAGGGAGATGTGGCAGTGTGGGAGGGAGATGTGGGAGTGTGGGAGGGAGATGTGGCAGTGTGGGAGGGAGATGTGGCAGTGTGGGAGGGAGATGTGGCAGTGTGGGAGGGAGATGTGGCAGTGTGGGAGGGAGATGGTGGAGTGTGGGAGGGAGATGTGGGAGTGTGGGAGGGAGATGTGGCAGTGTGGGAGGGAGATGTGGCAGTGTGGGAGGGAGATGTTGGAGTGTGGGAGGGAGATGTGGCAGTGTGGGAGGGAGATGTGGCAGTGTGGGAGGGAGATGTGGGAGTGTGGGAGGGAGATGTAGGAGTGTGGGAGGGAGATGTGGCAGTGTGGGAGGGAGATGTGGGAGTGTGGGAGTGAGATGTGGGAGTGTGGGAGGGAGATGTGGGAGTGTGGGAGGGAGATGTGGCAGTGTGGGAGGGAGATGTGGCAGTGTGGGAGGGAGATGTGGGAGTGTGGGAGGGAGACGTGGCAGTGTGGGAGTGTGGGAGGGAGATGTGGCAGTGTGGGAGGGAGAGTGTGGGAGGGAGATGTGGCAGTGTGGGAGGGAGATGTGTGTGGGAGGGCAGTGTGGGAGGGAGATGTGGCAGTGTGGGAGGGAGATGTGGCAGTGTGGGAGGGAGATGTGGCAGTGTGGGAGGGAGATGTGGCAGTGTGGGAGGGAGATGTGGCAGTGTGGGAGGGAGATGTGGCAGTGTGGGAGGGAGATGTGGCAGTGTGGGAGGATGAGATGTGGGAGTGTGGGAGGGAGATGTGGCAGTGTGGGAGGGAGATGTGGCAGTGTGGGAGGGAGATGTGGCAGTGTGGGAGGGAGATGTGGCAGTGTGGGAGGGAGATGTGGCAGTGTGGGAGGGAGATGTGGCAGTGTGGGAGGGAGATGTGGCAGTGTGGGAGGGAGATGTGGCAGTGTGGGAGGGAGATGTGGCTGTGTGGGAGGGAGATGTGGGAGTGTGGGAGGGAGATGTGGGAGTGTGGGAGGGAGATGTGGCAGTGTGGGAGGGAGATGTGGCAGTGTGGGAGGGAGATGTGGCAGTGTGGGAGGGAGATGTGGGAGTGTGGCAGATGGGAGGTATATGAAGATGAACATGGGAGGTATTTTTTCAAATAGACATAAATAAGTTTGTCAAATAGATCTACAGCTTTTGCTGGCAGGGGCATCTGGGCACCTTTGTAGTAGCATCTACAACTGTGCCACTTGCTGGCAGGTTGGCAACTCTTGAGTATATGTCGCATAATTTAGGAGATATATATATATATATATGTTCCAATACTACCTTATATATATATATATATATATATATATATATATATATATATATATATATATATATATATATATATATATATATATATATATATATATATATATATATGTTGACTTTATTGCCAACAAAATGTGCTGTTTTTAAGAGAATATAATATTATCTGTGAAAAAATGCGATGTTATTGTTAGAATAATGTAGATGACTCAGTGTTATATCTTATATTATGAGAAGAAACTCTTGATCAAAGTTGAATTAAAAATGATAATAATTATTATTATTATATTATTATTTTCTTGCAGATAACGCCACTAACGTCATGTGTGAACTCTACATAAGGAGCTTCGGATCCATTGATCCAAATTCCATGGTAAGAACTTAATGTTTGTAATGAAGCATGAATTGTTTTGTGAGCTCGTTATGTTATTTAGAAGTGTGAAACCTGAAGAGGTCATATAGGGCTTAGGAAATGTTTTAACGAGACTGGACCCGAGAAAGGGATGAAGTGTTTGCTTTATCAGGTTCTAGTTTAAAACCTATCCACTACACGAGTCATCAAGGCTGTACGTCACCTGTTTCCCACCTCTCAAGATGGGATTTTACCTAATATATATATATATATATATATATATATATATATATATATATATATATATATATATATATATATATATATATATATTCAACAAGTCGGCCGTCTCCCACCGAGGCAGGGTGACCCAAAAAAGAAAGAAAATCCCCAAAAAGAAAATACTTTCATCATCATTCAACACTTTCACCACATTCACTCATTATCACTGTTTTTGCAGAGGTGCCCAGAATATAACAGTTTAGAAGCATATACGTATAAAGATACACAACATATCCCTCCAAACTGCCAATATCCCAAACCCCTCCTTTAAAGTGCAGGCACTGTACTTCCCATTTCCGGGACTCAAGTCCGACTATATGAAAATAACCGGTTTCCCTGAATCCCTTCACTAAATATTACCCTCCTCACACTCCAACAGATCGTTAGGTCCCAAGTATCATTCGTCTCCATTCACTCCTATCTAACACGCTCATGCACGCTTGCTGGAAGTCCAAGCCCCTTGCCCACAAAACCTTTACCCCCTCTCTCCAACCCTTTCGAGGACGACCCCTACCCCTCCTTCCTTCCTCTATAGATTTATATGCTTTCCATGTCATTCTACTTTGATCCATTCTCTCTAAATGACCAAACCACCTCAACAACCCCTCTTCTGCCCTCTGACTAATACTTTTATTAACTCCACACCTTTTCCTAATTTCCACACTCCAAATTTTCTGCATAATATTTACACCACACATTGCCCTTAAACAGGACATCTCCACTGCCTCCAACCGTCTCCTCGCTGCTGCATTTACCACCCAAGCTTCACACCCATGTAAGAGTGTTGGTACTACTATACTTTCATACATTCCCTTCTTTGCCTCCATAGATAACGTTTTTTGACTCCACATATACCTCAACGCACCACTCACCTTTTTTCCCTCATCAATTCTATGATTAACCTCATCCTTCATAAATCCATCCGCCGACACGTCAACTCCCAAATATCTGAAAACATTCACTTCTTCCATACTCCTCCTCCCCAATTTGATATCCAATTTTTCTTTATCTAAATCATTTGATACCCTCATTACCTTACTCTTTTCTATGTTCACTTTCAACTTTCTACCTTTACACACATTCCCAAACTCATCCACTAACCTTTGCATTTTTTCTTTAGAATCTCCCATAAGCACAGTATCATCAGCAAAAAGTAACTGTGTCAATTCCCATTTTGAATTTGATTGCCCAAAATTTAATCCCACCCCTCTCCCGAACACCCTAGCACTTACTTCCTTTACAACCCCATCTATAAATATATTAAACAACCATGGTGACATTACACATCCCTGTCTAAGACCTACTTTTACCGGGAAGTAGTCTCCCTCTCTTCTACACACCCTAACCTGAGCCTCACTATCCTCATAAAAACTCTTAACAGCATTTAATAACTTACCACCTATTCCATATACTTGCAACATCTGCCACATTGCTCCTCTATCCACTCTATCATATGCCTTTTCTAAATCCATAAATGCAATAAAAACTTCCCTACCTTTATCTAAATACTGTTCACATATATGCTTCAATGTAAACACTTGATCTACACATCCCCTACCCACTCTGAAACCTCCTTGCTCGTCCGCAATCCTATATTCTGTCTTACCTCAAATTCTTTCAATTATAACCCTACCGTACACTTTTCCTGATATACTCAGTAAACTTATTCCTTTATAATTTTTAGTCTCTTTTATCCCCTTTCCCTTTATATAAAGGGACTATACATGCTCTCCGCCAATCCCTAGGTACCTTCCCCTCTTTCATACATTTATTAAACAAAAATACCAACCACTCCAACACTATATCCCCCCTGCTTTTAACATTTCTGTCATGATCCCATCAGTTCCAGCTGCTTTACCCCCTTTCATTCTACGTAATGCCTCACGTACCTCCCCCAGACTTACATTCTGCTCTTCTTCACTCCTAAAAGATGGTATACCTCCCTGACCAGTGCATGAAATTACTGCCTCTCTTTCTTCCTTAACATTTAAAAGTTCCTCAAAATATTCTCGCCATCTACATAATACCTCCATCTCCCCATCTACAAACTCCCCTACTCTGTTTTTAACTGACAAATCCATACTTTCCCTAGGCTTTCTTAACTCCAAATTTTTTTCTTATTTTCATTAAAAAATTTTTTGACAGTGCCTCTCCCACTCTATCATCTGCTCTCCTTTTGCACTCTCTCACCACTCTCTTTACCTTTCTTTTACTCTCCATATACTCTGCTCTTCTTATAACACTTGTGCTTTGTAAAAACCTCTCATAAGCTACCTTTTTCTCTTTTATCACACCCTTTACTTCGTCATTCCACCAATCACTCCTCTTTCCTCCTGCCCCCACCCTCCTATTACCACAAGCTTCTGCCCCACATTCTAATAATGCATTTTTAAAACCATTCCAACCCTCTTCAACCCCCCCACTACTCATCTTTGCACTAGCCCACCTTTCTGCCAAAAGTCGCTTATATCTCACCTGAACTTCCTCCTCCCTTAGTTTATACACTTTCACCTCCCTCTTACTTGTTGTTGCCACCTTCCTCTTTTCCCATCTACCTCTTACTCTAACTGTAGCTACAACTAAATAATGATCTGATATATCAGTTGCCCCTCTATAAACATGTACATCCTGGAGCCTACCCATCAACCTTTTATCCACCAATACATAATCTAATAAACTACTTTCATTACGTGCTACATCATAACTTGTATATTTATTTATCCTCTTTTCATAAAATATGTATTACTTATTACCAGATCTCTTTCTACACATAGCTCAATTAAAGGCTCCCCATTTACATTTACCCCTGGCACCCCAAATTTACCTACTACTCCCTCCATAACATTTTTACCCACTTTAGCATTGAAATCCCCAACCACCATTACTCTCACACTTGATTCAAAACTCCCCACGCATTCACTTAACATTTCCCAAAATCTCTCTCTCTCCTCTACACTTCTCTCTTCTCCAGGTGCTTACACGCTTATTATAACCCACTTTTCACATCCAATCTTTATTTTACTCCACATAATCCTTGAATTAATACATTTATAGTCCCTCTTTTCCTGCCATAACTTATCCTTCAACATTATTGCTACTCCTTCTTTAGCTCTAATTCTATTTGAAACCCCTGACCTAATCCCATTTATTCCTTTCCACTGACACTCTCCCACCCCCTTCAGCTTTGTTTCACTTAAAGCCAGGACATCCAGCTTTTTAGTCGCCTCTTACAACACACATGGCTTACGGAGGAAGAATTCTGTTCCACTTCCCCATGGAGATAAGAGGAAGTAAACAAGAATAAGAACTAGAAAGAAAATAGAAGAAAACCCAGAGAGGTGTGTATATATATATATATATGCTTGTACATATATGTGTAGTGTGACCTAAGTGTAAGTAGAAGTAGCAAGACGTACCTGAAATCTTGCATGTTTAAGAGACAGGAAAAAGACACCAGCAATCCTACCATCATGTAAAACAATTACAGGATTCCGTTTTACACTCACTTGGCAGGACGGTAGTACCTCCCAGGGTGGTTTCTGTCTACCGGCCTTCTACCTCTAATATTAATATATACACACACACACACACACACACATATATATATATATATTTATATATATATATATATATATATATATATATATATATATATATATGTATATATATATATATATATATATATATATATATATATATATATATATATATATATATATATATATATATATATATATATATATATATATATATATATATATATATATATATACGCACATTCACCAGGAAAATTGATATCTTGCTTAGTTTCCAAATTGCGCCTTTCATGATGTAAATGGTAATGTGGATGTGATGGTGGCGCGTTATCCGAGTCTTTGAGAGTCTACCCTCGCAAGACCTGCCTTTTCTTAACCCACAATACCTGGAGAATTCTTAAAGCAAGATGTGGAGATTAGTGGCTTCCAGAGGCTTTATGGCCTGCCACAGGCTCTATGAGATAACGTGGAGACTTACACACGTCACCAACAGAATGGCTGGTCAGTCACCATGCCATGATAAGCCAGTACAAAATCCACTACTAATTATGCTGATTTAACATATCATGTAAATAAATATACTACTACTACTACTACTACTGTTGCTACTACTACTACTACTATCACTTTGCAATTACAACTAACACTACTACTACTACTACTACTACTATTGTAAAAATAATAATATAGGATATATACATGAAGGTGTATGACTCTCAGTGTATTACACGATGTTCATAATCCCTATTATAGGGTTTATAAACACACCAGGCCAGGAACTGTGACTCGACCCCTGCAACCACAGCTAGGTGAGTGCACACACACACACACACACACATACATAGCTTTAAGAAGAGGTATGATAAAGCTCAAGGAGCAGGAAGATGACCGTGTAGCGGCCAGGTGAAGAGGCGGGTCCAGGAGCTGTGACTCGACCCCCGCAACCACAACTAGGTGAGCACACACACACACACACACACACACACACACACACACACATATATATATATATATATATATATATATATATATATATATATATATATATATATATATATATATATATATATATACTATATATATATATATATATATATATATATATATATATATATATATATATATATATATATATTACAATGAATGCAGGTAAAAAATGTCTATGAATATAAAATTTGCATATTCATGTTAGGTGTACAAAGCAGTGTTATCATTAAAAGGACAAATTTCAACAAATTGAAATGTTTTGTTAACGTTGTTAACTTTGGTGGTCTTGTGTGATGGTCATTGTTAACTTTGTGAAGGTCAGTGTTAACTGTGTGATGGTCAGTGTTAACTGTGTGAAGGTCGTGTTAACTGTGTGATGGTCAGTGTTAACTGTGTGAAGGTCAATGTTAACTGTGTGAAGGTCGTGTTAACTGTGTGAAGGTCGTGTTAACTGTGTGAAGGTCAGTGTTAACTGTGTGATGGTCAGTGTTAACTGTGTGAAGGTCAGTGTTAACTGTGTGATGGTCAGTGTTAACTGTGTGATGGTCAGTGTTAACTGTGTGAAGGTCAGTGTTAACTGTGTGATGGTCAGTGTTAACTGTGTGAAGGTCAGTGTTAACTGTGTGATGGTCAGTGTTAACTATGTGAAGGTCAGTGTTAACTGTGTGAAGGTCACTGTTAACTGTGTGATGGTCAGTGTTAACTGTGTGAAGGTCACTGTTAACTGTGTGAAGGTCACTGTTAACTGTGTGAAGGTCACTGTTAAATGTGTGAAGGTCACTGTTAACTGTGTGAAGGTCAGTGTTAACTGTGTGAAGGTCAGTGTTAACTGTGTGAAGGTCACTGTTAAATGTGTGAAGGTCACTGTTAACTGTGTGAAGGTCACTGTTAACTGTGTGAAGGTCAGTGTTAACTGTGTGAAGGTCACTGTTAACTGTGTGAAGGTCAGTGTTAACTGTGTGAAGGTCACTGTTAACTGTGTGAAGGTCAGTGTTAACTGTGTGAAGGTCACTGTTAACTGTGTGAAGGTCACTGTTAACTGTGTGAAGGTCAATGTTAACTGTGTGAAGGTCACTGTTAACTGTGTAAAGGTCAGTGTTAACTGTGTGAAGGTCACTGTTAACTGTGTGAAGGTCACTGTTAACTGTGTGAAGGTCACTGTTAACTGTGTGAAGGTCACTATTAACTGTGTGAAGGTCACTGTTAACTGTGTGAAGGTCAATGTTAACTGTGTGAAGGTCACTGTTAACTGTGTAAAGGTCAGTGTTAACTGTGTGAAGGTCAGTGTTAACTGTGTGAAGGCCAGTGTTAACTGTCTGAAGGTCAGTGTTAACAGTGTGAAGGTCACTGTTAACAGTGTGAAGGTCACTGTTAACTGTGTGAAGGTCACTGTTAACTGTGTGAAGGTCACTGTTAACTGTGTGAAGGTCACTGTTAACTGTGTGAAGGTCACTGTTAACTGTGTGAAGGTCACTGTTAACTGTGTGAAGGTCACTATTAGCTGTGTGAAAGTCACTGTTAACTGTGTGAAGGTCACTGTTAACAGTGTGAAGGTCACTGTTAACTGTGTGAAAGTCACTGTTAACTGCGTGAAGGTCATTTTTAACTGTGTGAAGGTCATTGTTAACTGTGTGAAGGTCACTGTTAACTGTGTGAAGGTCACTGTTAACTGTGTGAAGGTCATTGTTAACTTTGTGAAGGTCACTGTTAACTGTGTGAAGGTCAGTGTTAACTGTGTGAAGGTCACTGTTAACTGTGTGAAGGTCAGTGTTAACTGTGTGAAGGCCACTGTTAACTGGGTGAAGGTCAGTGTTAACTGTGTGAAGGTCACTGTTAACTGTGTGAAGGTCAGTGTTAACTGTGTGAAGGTCAGTGTTAACTGTGTGAAGGTCACTGTTAACTGTGTGAAGGTCACTATTAGCTGTGTGAAAGTCACTGTTAACTGTGTGAAGGTCATTGTTAACTGTGTGAAGGTCAGTGTTAACTGTGTGAAGGTCACTGTTAACTGTGTGAAGGTCAGTGTTAACTGTGTGAAGGTCACTGTTAACTGTGTGAAGGTCAGTGTTAACTGTGTGAAGGTCACTGTTAACTGTGTGAAGGTCACTGTTAACTGTGTGAAGGTCACTGTTAACTGTGTGAAGGTCACTGTTAACTGTGTGAAGGTCACTGTTAACTGTGTGAAGGTCACTGTTAACTGTGTGAAGGTCACTGTTAACTGTGTGAAGGTCACTGTTAACTGTGTGAAGGTCACTGTTAACAGTGTGAAGGTCACTGTTAACTGTGTGAAGGTCAGTGTTAACTGTGTGAAGGTCAGTGTTAACTGTGAAGGTCACTGTTAACTGTGTGAAGATCACTGTTAACTGTGTGAAGGTCACTGTTAACTGTGTGAAGGTCACTGTTAACTGTGTGAAGGCCAGTGTTAACTGTGTGAAGGTCACTGTTAACTGTGTGAAGGTCAGTGTTAACAGTGTGAAGGTCACTGTTAACTGTGTGAAGGTCACTGTTAACTGTGTGAAGGTCAGTGTTAACTGTGTGAAGGTCACTGTTAACTGTGTGAAGGTCAGTGTTAACTGTGTGAAGGTCAGTGTTAACAGTGTGAAGGTCACTGTTAACTGTGTGAAGGTCAGTGTTAACAGTGTGAAGGTCAGTGTTAACTGTGTGAAGGTCACTGTTAACTGTGTGAAGGTCAGTGTTAACTGTGTGAAGGTCACTGTTAACTGTGTGTCACTATTAGTCACTGTTCTGTGTGAAGGTCATTGTTAACTGTGTGAAGGTCAGTGTTAACTGTGTGAAGGCCACTGTTAACTGTGTGAAGGTCACTGTTAACTGTGTGATGGTCACTGTTAACTGTGTGAAGGTCACTGTTAACTGTGAAGGTCACTGTTAACTGTGTGATGGTCACTGATAACTGTGTGAAGGTCACTGTTAACTGTGATGGTCACTGTTAACTGTGATGGTCAGTGTTAACTGTGAAGGTCACTGTTAACTGTGTGAAGGTCAGTGTTAACTGTGTGAAGGTCACTGTTAACTGTGTGATGGTCACTGTTAACTGTGTGAAGGTCACTGTTAACTGTGTGATGGTCACTGTTAATTGTGTGAAGGTCACTGTTAACTGTGTGATGGTCACTGTTAACTGTGTGAAGGTCACTGATAACTGTGTGAAGGTCACTGATAACTGTGTGAAGGTCACTGATAACTGTGTGAAGGTCACTGTTAACTGTGTGAAGGTCACTGTTAACTGTGTGAAGGTCACTGATAACTGTGTGATGGTCACTGTTAACTGTGTGAAGGTCACTGTTAACTGTGTGATGGTCACTGTTAACTGTGTGAAGGTCACTGATAACTGTGAAGGTCACTGATAACTGTGTGAAGGTCACTGTTAACTGTGTGAAGGTCACTGTTAACTGTGTGAAGGTCACTGTTAACTGTGTGATGGTCACTGTTAACTGTGTGAAGGTCACTGTTAACTGTGTGAAGGTCACTGTTAACTGTGTGATGGTCACTGTTAACTGTGTGAAGGTCACTGTTAACTGTGTGAAGGTCACTGTCAGGTCACTGTTAACTGTGTGAAGGTCACTGTTAACTGTGTGAAGGTCACTGTTAACTGTGTGATGGTCACTGTTAACTGTGTGAAGGTCACTGTTAACTGTGTGAAGGTCACTGTTAACTGTGTGAAGGTCACTGTTAATACACTAATATTACGTTATAGACTAAACTGCTTTTCACTTCATTTGGTAAATGTATATTACAAACAGCGGAAATTTGTATAGCATTTATATGGGAGTTGTATGACAACAAGCAAACCTTTGTTTGTTTTACTGATATTGTCAGAGCACCGATGTTTTTGTTATAATTGTCAGAGCACCGATGTTTTTGTTATAATTGTCAGAGCACCGATGTTTTTGTTATAATTGTCAGAGCACCGATGTTTTTGTTATAATTTTTAGAGCGATGTTTTTGTTATAATTTTTAGAGCACCGATGTTTTTGTTATAATATTTAGAGCGATGTTTTTGTTATAATTTTTAGAGCGATGTTTTTGTTATAATTTTTAGAGCACCGATGTTTTTGTTATAATTTTTAGAGCGATGTTTTTGTTATAATTTTTAGAGCACCGATGTTTTTGTTATAATTTTTAGAGCACCGATGTTTTTGTTATAATTTTTAGAGCACCGATGTTTTTGTTATAATTTTTAGAGCACTAGTGTTTTTGTTGCATTTTAGAGCACTAGTATTTTTTGTTGCAATATTTAGAGCACCGATGTTTTTGTTGCAGTTTTAGAGCACTAGTGTTTTTTAGAGCACCGATGTTTTTGTTGCAGTTTTAGAGCACTAGTGTTTTTTAGAGCACCGATGTTTTTGTTGCAGTTTTAGAGCACTAGTGTTTTTTAGAGCACCGATGTTTTTGTTGCAGTTTTAGAGCACTAGTGTTTTTTAGAGCACCGATGTTTTTGTTGCAGTTTTAGAGCACTAGTGTTTTTTAGAGCACCGATGTGTTTGTTGGGAATTAATAAGGTAAAAACATCGTAGTTTTTACATGTTAATATAATATAATCTGTCATGGGGAATAAATAATTTTTTTGTTAATAAAGGTGTTTATATTTGGTAATTTAGGCATAATACTTTTGTTAATAAATTTATATATCGATGGTACTAAGAGTGAGAAATATTTTGTTTATATAATTTACGAGTTGTAAATGAGTAATTTATATGAGAAATAAAGTGAATTAGAGGGAGTTAAATAGGGTGTAAAAGTGTAAAATGGTGTGAAATAGGATAAAAATAGTGTGAATTGGAAATAAAGAAACAGTGAGATCAATGGTGTAATATTTCTTTCTTAATATGGATTTATTTTGATGTATAAAAGTATTAACACTGTTTCTTGTTGTATAAATTAATACAAGCATTAATACAAAGATACAGACTGTTTCCATGTACCAACAACAACAGCTTAATAATACCGAATTTGTTATACTTAAAATGCGAGATGAGAGACTTCCATTGGTTAAGTGGGTTAGGACCTACACCTGGAACCACACCTGGAACTACACCTGGAACCACACCTGGAACTACACCTGGAACCACACCTGGAACCACACCTGGAACCACACCTGGAACTACACCTGGAACTACACCTGGAACCAAACCTGGAACTACACCTGGAACCACACCTGGAACTACACCTGGAACCACACCTGGAACTACACCTGGAACCACACCTGGAACCACACCTGGAACTACACCTGGAACCACACCTGGAACTACACCTGGAACCACACCTGGAACTACACCTGGAACCACACCTGGAACTACACCTGGAACCACACCTGGAACTACACTAGAACCTTAGGTTGTCTGACCGAGGCCTTTCGCTGGCTTACCGGTCCACCCTCCTTTTTAAAAATTACGGTTGTAATTATAACTATTGGATTAGACTCCCATAATTCGGCTGGGATTGAACCCGCGGTCGGAGAGTCTCAAAACTCCAGCCCGTTGTGTTAGCCACTAGACCAGCTAGCCACAATAAGATTCGTCCAACTAGCTGGTCTAGTGGCTAACGCGACGGGCTGGAGTTTTGAGACTCTCTGACCGCGGGTTCAATCCCAGCCGGGGTATGGTTTGTTTGCAATCGTGTCATTACGATTTCGTGAGTTATGTTTCTGGTAGTCGACGCTGCTTGTGAAATCGTGAATTATAGTTTGAATAATGTTTGGAAGAGAGTTGTCTTCTTGACACCCAAAAATGTCATAATAAGAGTTAGTTTTATAAGTACAGGATATACACAGCAAGAGGTATATATATCTCTGTATATATACACTAGTAGGTGCATATATCTTAGTGTATACTCACAAAGGAGAGTATCTCATAGTGTTCATACACCTTGTATTTATTTAACTTGCTGTTTTATCATGTATATTTGTATAAAATGTCCCAAGTCAATTGTATTCATATAAACTACCTTTGCATTCTGTATATACGTGTAAAGTTTCCCTGCATGCTATTGCATGCTGGTAAATGTTTTCCTACCTGCTATGTATATACCTGCTGTGTATATACCTGCTATGTATATACCTGCTGTGTATATACCTGCTGTGTATATACCTACTGTGTATATACCTGATATGTATATACCTGCTATGTATATACCTGCTGTGTATATACCTGCTATGTATATACCTGCTATGTATATACCTGCTGTGTATATACCTGCTATGTATACACCTGCTGTGTATATACCTGCTATGTATATACCTGCTATGTATATACCTGCTATGTATATACCTGAAAACTATCCATTAATATAATGTGTATCGGTGTTCCCACACAGTGTATTAATGTATAGCGCTTCTCATGTCTATTACTGTAAATTCAATTACTGCCATTGAAGATTATTTATAGCTAACAATACCTGTACATAACACGCTCTGTTCATTCAATATTTTCACCAACATTCTATTAATTAATGTTACGGGAGCTGTTAATGTTCATTCATTCACTTCCTCTTCATTAAGTGAACAGTGTACTGACTCAAACAATTCATTCACATATATAAAGTGCAAATGTATTTTTTTCAAGCGAAGTTACATTGAGAGTCAAAAATCTGACTATCGGTGTAGAAGTGTAAACAGAATTATGTAATTATTCCTGTTTGTCAAATTATTTTTGTAACACTCGGGCCGTCACTCACCGAGGCAAGGTGACCCACCAAGTTTTTCTTAACTTTACATTTAGTAATTTATACAGGAGAAGGGGGTTACTAACACCTTGCTCCCGGCATTTTAGTCGCTTCTTACGACACGCATGGTTTACAGAGGAAGAATTCTCTTCCGCTTCCCCGTGAAAAATTTTAAATTATCTAGATTGTATTTAGATTGTAGTAATGACGGTATGAGAAACACGAGTGAGCGCGCGCGCACACACACACACACACACACACACACACACACACACACACACACACACACACACACACACACACACACACAAATAAGAAGGTACAAGGAAGAGAGATTAGAAGAGAGAAGAAAACGAAATAGTTAAGAAAAGAAGAGAGAGAGAGGGAGATTAGAAGGAGGAAGAGAGATAGGGAAAGAATTAACCTTCTTATGCTATTCCCAGTTTGTAATTTCCTGACTCAGAGCTGTGTACACACAGTGGCCTCCCAGCTGTGTACACACTGGCCTCCCAGCTGTGTACACACAGTGGCCTCCCAGCTGTGTACACACAGTGGCCTCCCAGCTGTGTACACACAGTGGCCTCCCAGCTGTGTACACACAGTGGCCTCCCAGCTGTGTACACACAGTGGCCTCCCAGCTGTGTACACAGTGGCCTCCCAGCTGTGTATACACAGTGGCCTCCCAGCTGTGTACACACAGTGGCCTCCCAGCTGTGTACACACAGTGGCCTCCCAGCTGTGTACACACAGTGGCCTCCCAGCTGTGTACACACGGTGGCCTCCCGGCTGTGTACACACGGTGGCCTCCCAGCTGTGTACACACAGTGGCCTCCCAGCTGTGTACACACGGTGGCCTCCCAGCTGTGTACACACGGTGGCCTCCCAGCTGTGTACACACTGTGGCCTCCCAGCTGTGTACACACAGTGGCCTCCCAGCTGTGTACACACAGTGGCCTCCCAGCTGTGTACACACGGTGGCCTCCCTGCTGTGTACACACGGTGGCCTCCCAGCTGTGTACACACAGTGGCCTCCCAGCTGTGTACACACGGTGGCCTCCCAGCTGTGTACACACGGTGGCCTCCCAGCTGTGTACACACGGTGGCCTCCCAGCTGTGTACACACAGTGGCCTCCCAGCTGTGTACACACGGTGGTCTCCCAGCTGTGTACACACGGTAGCCTCCCAGCTGTGTACACACAGTGGCCTCCCAGCTGTGTACACACGGTAGCCTCCCAGCTGTGTACACACAGTGGCCTCCCAGCTGTGTACACACGGTGGCCTCCCAGCTGTGTACACACGGTGGCCTCCCAGCTGTGTACACACGGTGTCCTCCCAGCTGTGTAGACACGGTGGCCTCCCAGCTGTGCACACGCAGTGGCCTCCCAGCTGTGTACACACAGTGGCCTCCCAGCTGTGTACACACGGTGGCCTCCCAGCTGTGTACACACGGTGGCCTCCCAGCTGTGTACACACAGTGGCCTCCCAGCTGTGTACACACAGTGGCCTCCCAGCTGTGTACACACAGTGGCTTCCCAGCTGTGTACACACGGTGGCCTCCCAGCTGTGTACACACGGTGGCCTCCCAGCTGTGTACACACGGTGGCCTCCCAGCTGTGTACACACGGTGGCCTCCCAGATGTGGACACACGGTGCCCTCCCAGCGGTGTACACACGGTGGCCTCCCAGCTGTGTACACACGGTGGCCTCCCAGCTGTGAACACACGGTGGCCTCCCAGCTGTGTACACACAATGACCTCCCAGCTGTGTACACACAGTGGCCTCCCAGTTGTGTACACAGTGGCCTCACACCTGGCACTGTAATAGTATTTTCCGGCCCTCTTGCAGTGTTTTCTGGCACTTGTGGTGTGTACTGGCACTGATTCATGGCTATGCACCTACTGGGATTGTTGCAGAGTCTACTGGCAGTGTAGAGTGCCAACGACAGGTTCTGAACGTGTTATTGCAATACCTGCTTTAATAGTTGATTTGATATTGATGTTACTGCACAGGTGAGAGCCTTAATGACCCTCGTGTAGTTCATTATCATTATTCCCAGATAATTACTTCCATAGATTGGAAGGTGGGCTCATTTGACCGCGAAATTGTTCAAAATTTCTGTTTTCTAACAGTGTGGTTTGTATAGACTGTGTTGGGAACTGTGTAGCCTGTACCACCGAGTGTGGCAGAGAAACCAGAATTTGGATGAAAAGATGAGACTTGGGAAAACCTGTTAACCTGTCTTAGCTCATATACAGGATAAGAACTTGTCTTACCTCAGTTCATTTACAGGATAAGAACTGTCATCTTACCTTAGTTCATTTACAGGATAAGAACTGTCATCTTACCTTAGTTCATTTACAGGATAAGAACTGTCATCTTACATCTGTTCATTTACAGGATAAAAACTGTCGTCTTACATCTGTTCATTTACAGGATAAGAACTGTCGTCTTACATCTGTTCATTTACAGGATAAGAACTGTCATCTTACATCTGTTCATTTACAGGATAAGAACTGTCATCTTACATCTGTTCATTTACAGGATAAGAACTGTCGTCTTACATCTGTTCATTTACAGGATAAGAACTGTCATCTTACCTTAGTTCATTTACAGGATAAGAACTGTCATCTTACATCTGTTCATTTACAGGATAAGAACTGTCATCTTACCTTAGTTCATTTACAGGATAAGAACTGTCATCTTACCTTAGTTCATTTACAGGATAAGAACTGTCGTCTTACCTCAGTTCATTTACAGGATAAGAACTGTCGTCTTACATCTGTTCATTTACTGGCTATAATCTGTTAATCTACCTTGGCTCACTTTAATACCCATCATTATCTAAAGACATACTACCTACAACCCTTCCCCCAGGATGCCACCAACAACGGTCGACCAACTCCCGGGTACATATTTACTACCACGTGAATAAGTGCAGCAGGTGTAAGGAAAGACGGCCAGTGTCTCTACCCGCCCCGAGATCGAACCCGGATCTTTCAGTTCAAGCTCACGTTCATATATGTTTCATTCTGCATGTATATGATTGTTGTATATACATATAAAAGTCAACATGACTCCAGCTTTAAAAGCTTTTAAAGTTTCGATACTGCGGAATTACTTCGTTTTTGTTTGGATAGTAAATTAAAAATATTCTGAATGCCTGAGAGAGGGAGAGAGAGAGAGAGAGAGAGAGAGAATTGTTCCAGCCACGATATTGTCACTTTTATGTCTCCTAATCAGTGAGAATAAGGAACCATCGTCATATATACGTCGATTCCTCTCTTATTTTCAGCCTTCTCCTTACCTCTGGGTTTGCTGCTGTCTTTCAGGACTACCAGGTGGACTTGTACCTCCGGCAGGCCTGGGTGGATGAGCGTCTCAACCACGCAGACATCCAACAACCTCTGGACCTGAATGATCCCAACCTCGTCAAAGCTATCTGGAAGCCTGAGGTTTACTTCCCCAACGCCAAGCACGCAGAGTTCCAGTTTGTGACAGTACCCAACGTCCTTGTCCGTATCAACCCTATGGGCGAGATTCTTTATATGCTCAGGTGAGTGGAGACAGTAGGTGCTGGGGTTGATGCCCAGGTGACTGGGGGCAGTAGGTTCTGGGGTTGATGCTCAAGTGAGTGGGGACAGTAGGTACTGGGGTTGATGCTCAGGTGAGTGGGGACAGTAGGTACTGGGGTTGATGCCCAGGTGAGTGGGGGGAAGTAGGTTCTGGGGTTGATGCTCAAGTGAGTGAGGACAGTAGGTACTGCTCAGGTGAACTGTTGCTTGTATATATTTAAGGTGAGTTACTGGAGTAGGTACTTCTGATGTTGGTTTAGGCTCAGATAAATAGGAGAGAGAGAATAAGAAAGATAGATAAAGAGAGGTCGACTGTCGTCTCTGAGAAAGAGGTATAGTGGGACTTACCATAAATCGCATCAGGTCCATGGGATTTCCAGGGCTGAAGAGGCAGAATGCTCAGTCCTAGACCGATATCGGAGCCGCGGCTGACCGGGAGAATGCTCGGTCCTAGACCGATATCGGAGCCGCGGCTGACCGGGAGAATGCTCGGTCCTAGACCGATATCGGAGCCGCGGCTGACCGGGAGAATGCTCGGTCCTAGACCGATATAGGAACCCAGATCCCTGCAGCTTTGAAATCAAATCAGGAATTTCTGCGACAAAATTTTTAGTTTTGATTTACATTTTTGGTTGATTTACAACTTTTAGCATAAAATTTTTTGATGCTGATTTACATTTTTGGTCTTGATTTACAATTTTGTTTTTTGATTATGCTTTTGCTTTTCATTTACATTTAATAAGACGCTAAATTTCATTCATGTTAATCTACCAAATAAAAATACAATACAATACATGATACACATACAACATCATTGTTCACATTTATTTAATACATTATACACGTACGAAGCCTGGTCTAAGACCGGGCCATGGGGGCGTTGACCCCCGAAACTGTCTCCAGGTATACAATAATGTAGCCAATACAATCACCACAATTCCATAGCTACCACACCAACAACAATCTTGTTATAAAACTACAGAAATCCTGCACAGGTGACCTTCCAAAGGTCACCTGGGGAATGGGAGGTAATCATATCCTGCACAGGTGACCTTCCAAAGGTCACCTGGGGAATGGGAGGTAATCATATCCTGCACAGGTGACCTTCCAAAGGTCACCTGGGGAATGGGAGGTAATCATATCCTGCACAGGTGACCTTCCAAAGGTCACCTGGGGAATGGGAGGTAATCAGTTTCGATCCGACGAAGGGGAGGTTAGCTCTAGTTCCTTGAATCAAGAGCCTGAATGCAACCCTCCTTGGAACATCAACCGTTGCTACCATCTCTCAGTCTTGTTCTATCTGTTGAAAGTCTCAACAGGGATCAGTTGTGGCACCTCGTGAATCCCTGGGTGACAGTGCCATTGTCACCGCTACACAGCCCACAAAGGTGCCTCTTCATGGCACTGTCCAGCTAATGCATTGGCACTCCGGCTGCCTCGGGAAAAGGGAAAAATTTATATATACAGTGGACCCTCGAATTTAGTCGTGCCTTTTCTGTATGCAAAACTATTTTTATTATCTATAAAATGTATTTTTTGTTAATATTTCCCATAGGAAATATTGTAAATTCAATTAAACCATTCCAGACACCCAAAAATATTAACAAAAAAATACATTTTATAGATAATAAAAATAGTTTTGCGTACAGAAAAGGCACGACTAAATTCGAGGGTCCACTTATATTTTTGCTTTATTGTGCTTTTTTATCGGCGAGTTTGTCCTCTTATGTTTATGTTACACACACACACTATATATATATATATATATATATATATATATATATATATATATATATATATATATATATATATATATATATATATATATATATATATATATATATATATTTATATTTATATATGTAAGGCTAAATAAGCCTTTCTTTTTTTAATTTCGAGTCTTCTCCTTCTTCATGCTTGTGTTCTCTCATTGTCTTGTATAAATATGCTGCTCAAATTTCTGAAGCTTTTGTTCGGTTCTTGTTCGTTGAATCCGCTTTCCCGAGCTCTTTGAATCCGCTTTTAGGGGGTTCGTTAAATGCGTCTCCGTGCGCTAGTTAAATGCGGCTCCATGACGTTCGTTAATTAGCCTCCACGTGTTAGTTAAATCAGGTTCTATACGTCCGTTAAATGTGGCTCCATGTGTTTATTAAATGTGCCTCCGGGTGTTCGTTAAATGCGCCTCCATGCGTTGGTTAAATGCGCCTCCATGCGTTGGTTAAATACGCTTCCATGCGTCTGTAGTCGCCGCACAGGAAAATACAACAATGTTTTTTTAGTACTCAAATTAATTTATTTTTTGTCTTTGTTCTCTTAACTTTTTCTCGTTTAGTTGAAATGTATTTTAGATTAGGAAGAGACGAGAAGGAGCACTGTTGGAGGGGTGGTGGAGGAGCACTGTTGGAGGGGTGGTGGGGGAGCACTGTTGGAGAGGTGGTGGCGGGAGGGAAGAAGTGAGGCAGGGTAAACTGATAAAAATAAGTTAAAACACATTCACCGTTATTCCTTCAATCACTGTCTTGCCAGGAGAGTGTTGACATTATAGTTCAGATTATCCTCCGAGCTACAACATCCCCAGTGTTCCTTCAGAGTGCAGACACTGTACTTCCCACCTCCAGGACTGTAACATCCCCAGTGTTCCTTCAGAGTGCAGACACTGTACTTCCCACCTCCAGGACTGTAACATCCCCAGTGTTCCTTCAGAGTGCAGACACTGTACTTCCCACCTCCAGGACTGTAACATCCCCAGTGTTCCTTCAGAGTGCAGACACTGTACTTCCCACCTCCAGGACTGTAACATCCCCAGTGTTCCTTCAGAGTGCAGACACTGTACTTCCCACCTCCAGGACTGTAACATCCCCAGTGTTCCTTCAGAGTGCAGACACTGTACTTCCCACCTCCAGGACTGTAACATCCCCAGTGTTCCTTCAGAGTGCAGACACTGTACTTCCCACCTCCAGACTGTAACATCCCCACTTCAGAGTGCAGACACTGTATCCTCCAGGAGTCCCCAGTTCCTTCAGAGTGCAGACACTGTACTTCCCACCTCCAGGACTGTAACATCCCCAGTGTTCCTTCAGAGTGCAGACACTGTACTTCCCACCTCCAGACTGTAACATCCCCACTTTGTAACTGTATCCTCCAGGAGTAACATCCCCTTCCTTCAGAGTGCAGACACTGTACTTCCCACCTCCAGACTGTAACATCCCCACTTCAGAGTAACTGTATCCCCAGGACTGTAACATGTTCCTTCAGAGTGCAGACACTGTACTTCCCACCTCCAGGACTGTAACATCCCCAGTGTTCCTTCAGAGTGCAGACACTGTACTTCCCACCTCCAGGACTGTAACATCCCCAGTGTTCCTTCAGAGTGCAGACACTGTACTTCCCACCTCCAGGACTGTAACATCCCCAGTGTTCCTTCAGAGTGCAGACACTGTACTTCCCACCTCCAGGACTGTAACATCCCCAGTGTTCCTTCAGAGTGCAGAACTGTATCCCCACTGTGTTCCTTCAGAGTGCAGACACTGTACTTCCCACCTCCAGGACTGTAACATCCCCAGTGTTCCTTCAGAGTGCAGACACTGTACTTCCCACCTCCAGGACTGTAACATCCCCAGTGTTCCTTCAGAGTGCAGACACTGTACTTCCCACCTCCAGGACTGTAACATCCCCAGTGTTCCTTCAGAGTGCAGACACTGTACTTCCCACCTCCAGGACTGTAACATCCCCAGTCTTCCTTCAGAGTGCAGACACTATACTTTCCACCTCCAGGACTGTAACATCCCCAGTGTTCCTTCAGAGTGCAGACACTGTACTTCCCACCTCCAGGACTGTAACATCCTCAGTCTTCCTTTAGAGTGCAGACACTGTACTTCCCACCTCCAGGACTGCAACATCGCCGGTCATCCTTCAGAGTGCAGGCACTCTACTTCCCACCTCCAGGACTGTAACATCCCCAGTCCTCATTAAAATGGTATAAAATACCGACAGATTGTTAGGTAAGACACATATGCAACAGTTAGGTATCTTTATTTTGAAACGTTTCGCCTACACAGTAGGCTTCTTCAGTCGAGTACAGAAAAGTTGATAGAAGCAGAAGATACTTGAAGACGATGATGGACTGATTACATCGTCTTCAAGTATCTTCTGCTTCTATCAACTTTTCTGTACTCGACTGAAGAAGCCTACTGTGTAGGCGAAACGTTTCAAAATAAAGATACCTAACTGTTGCATATGTGTCTTACCTAACAATCCCCAGTCCTCCTTCAGAGTGCAGGCACTGTACTTCCCACCTCCGGGATTCAAGTGCAGCTAACTAGTTTCTCTGAATATCTATATAAATATTACCTTGCTAACACTCCAACAGCACGTCAGCAGCACGCCTGTTGAATGTTCATCACCCAGCACTTAAAACCTTTACCCGCTCCCTCCAACCCTTCCTGGAACGACCCCTTCCCCTTTATTACGTATTTGTACTTGTGTCATTGCCACGGATTTCCCACTCTGAATCACACTTACAGACGTTTATGCAGGCCCTACCAAGAGTGTTTCCACAATGTTTTACCACCAAGGGTGAACCTCAGTGCTTAATAAACACTCATAATAAGGTCAGGAAGGTGAAACACTAAACATACACACTTTAATATTTTTACACTAGGAAAATGTGTATCTATACAAAGAATTAAATAGTGTTCATTAATGAACAAAACCCCGTGTTCTCCCTCACTTCTCAAATATTTAGACAGTCTTCTGTATATACAGTGATTGAGTAAATACTTTATACATTATGGTTACTGTACGGCAGAGAGAGAGAGAGAGAGAGAGAGAGAGTCAGCCTTCCTCTCTGTATTATTTTAGAAAATATCCAAGAAGGCCTGGTTGAACAAATCAAGGTAACATTGTTCATTCGCCTATAAAATTATAGGTAAATGGTGTGGTGTAACAGTGAATATTGGCACACAGACCTGGCACAGGTGAGAAGGTCATGCACTTATTGGGCTCAACCAATAGGAGAAAGCATGGAAAATCCTAAAATGCAAATTATATCAGTAATTCTGGCCAGTTGTCACGCCTTCGCTTTCTCAACAGAACTACACATAATGGTACCACTGTACTGTGGTACATTACTCTTCCTGTTTCATAAATAAATTGTTTTGTCCCCACAGATGCCTCAAGGCATCACTCACTTTTTTCCCTCTTCTAATTTATGGCTCGCCTTGTTCTTTCTGCACTCATTTGTCTACCAGTTAACTACCAAATGTCCAAATATATTTAGCTGCTCCACACTCCAATCTGATATTCAATCTTTCATTGCTAAGGTTATTTGTTATCCTCATTATCTTTCTCTTCCCTAAGTACAGTTTTAGTTTCCTTCTTCTCCATCTCTCAGTTTCCTTCACCAACTTTTCCCACTTCTCTTCTGAATCTCCCAAAAGACTCGTGTCATCGGCAAAGATCAAGTGTGACAACTCTGACTTTGTATCGAAGACAAAGGAATCAAACCGAGGCTGCCTATGTGAGATGCCTGCTCTCTCTCTCTCTCTCTCTCTCTCTCTCTCTCTCTCTCTCTCTCTCTCTCTCTCTCAAAAGAGTAAAAGACAAAATGCACAATGTTTTCTCTATATATTATTAACATATATATTTAATTAGCTTACAATAAATTTCGTTACGCATTTTCAAAATTAATGAATAAACGCAGCCGTCAAAAAAATTAAAGCAATCTCAGAGTTACATAGTAAAGTTCAACACTGTGTGCCCATCTATTTTCACCTGACAAAAATTTTGTTTGTCTTACAGATTAGCGAAATATTAACCCAACAAAAAAGAGTAATGACTATTTTGTTTTGCAATTTCAAAAAAATTATTTAAAAAATATGATGGTTGGCTGATGTTATTTTTTTCATTTAACATTATTATTTTAAATTATTGAAATTATTATTTTTTTATTATTTTTTAATTAAAATAAAACGACATTTTTTTTTTTTTTTTTTTTTTTATTATTATTATTATTATTATTTATTTTTATTATTATTATTATTATTTTGAGGGGGAGTATCTTTAAAATGATTAACATTGGAATTATATTTTCCCCCCCCCACCCCCCCCCCAACCCCCTTCACCGCCTACCCCCCCCCCTACCCTCCTTCCCCCCTTCCCTCCTCCACCCCCTTCCACCACCCCTCCCCCCCCCCTTTACCTAGTTTCCCCCTCCCCTGTTTCCCAAAAAATTTCCCCCTCCCCCAACCAATCCTCCTCCTCAAACCATTCCCCCTCCTCCCCACCCCCTCCTCCCCTCCCCAAAACCATCCCCTCCCCAACCCCCCCTCCTCCAACCTTTCCCCCTCTCCCCATCCTCCTCCACCATCTCCTCCTCCAAATCCTCCCCCAAAACCCCCCCTCCTCCACCATTCCTCCTCCACCCCTTTCCCCTCCTCCCCCATCCCCCCCTCCAACCATCCCCCCCTCAAACCATCCTCCTCCAACCATACCCTCCTCCACCATCCCCCTAAAACCCCCTCCTCCAACCCCCCCCCAATCCCCTCCTCCTCCCCCCCCTCCTCCAACCACCCCCCCTCCTCCAACCACCCCCTCCTCTAAAACCCCCCTCCCCAATCATCCCCTCCTCCCCCCCCCCTCCCAACCATCCCCCCCGCATCCTCCCCCAACCATCCTCCCCCAACCACCCCTCCCCCAAAGCACCTCCCAACCATCCCCTCCAACCATCCCCCCTCCCCCATCCCCCCCTCCACCCACCCCCTCCCCCAACCACCCCCTCCCCCAACCCCCTCTAACCCCCCCTCCTTCAACCCCCTCCCCCAAATCCCCTCCCCCCCAAGATCCTCCTCCAAACCATCCCCCCTTTTCCCCAAACCATCCCCCCCTCCAACCATCCCCCCTCCACCCCCCCTCCTCCAACCACCCCCTCCCCCCAACCATCCTTTTCCCCACCACCCCCTCCCCCAAAACATCCCTCCCCCAAAACCATCCCCTCCCCCAAAATCCCCCCCCTTCCCCCCCTCCAAGACCCCCTCCCCCAAGCATCCCCTCCTCCCCTCCCTCCCGTCTCTCCCCCAAACCCTTCCCCTCCCCCACCACCCCCTCCCCCAACCTTTTCCCTCCGCCTTTCCCCTCCCCCAACCATCCCCTCCTCCAACCATCCCCCCCTCACCTTCCCCTAAACTTCCCTCCTCAACCACCCCCTCCCCCAAACTCCCCCCCTCCCCCCCTTCCCACTCCAACCCCCTCTCCATCCATCCCCCCCTCCAACCACCCCCTCCCCAAACCACCCCTCCCCCAACCACCCCCTCCTCCAACAATCCCCCCCTCCAACCATCCCCTCCCCCAACCATCCCCTCTCCAACCATCCTCCCCCAAACCCCCCCTCCTCCATCCACCCCCTCCCCCCAATCCTCTCCTCCAAATCCCCCCTTTACCACCCCCTCCCCCAAAACCATCCTCCTCCAACCATCCCTCCTCCCATCCCCCCCCAAACCTTTTTTCCTCCCCCCCCCTCCTTCACCTCCTCCTCCCCTCCCCCCCCTCCAACCATCCCCCCCCCACCCTTTCCCCTTTTCCCAAAACCTCCTCCCCCAACCATCCTCCCCCAAACCATCCTCCCCCAACCCCCCCTCCCCCAACCACCCCCTCCTCCAACCCCCCCTCCTTCACCCTCCCCCTCCTCCAACTTCCCTCCCCCAACCACCCCCTTTCCCCAACCATCCCCCTCCAAACCACCCCTTCCCCAACCACCCCCTTCCCAACCATCCCCTCCCCCAACCATCCCCCTCCAACCCTCCTCCCCCAAACCTCTCCTCCTCCAACCTCCCCCCCTTCAACCTCCCTCCCCCAAACCCCCCCTCCCCACCCCCTCCCCCAACCATCCCCTCTCCAACCACCCCTCCTCCAACCTCCCCCCCCTTCAACCTCCCCCCCAAAGCACCCCCTCCCCCAAAGCATCCCCCCCCTAAAACCTCCCTCCTCCAACCATCCCTCCCCCAACCATCCCCTCCTCCAACCTCCCCTCCCCCAAACCACCCCCTCCCCCAAACCACCCCCTCCCCCAAACCATCCCCTCCTCCAACCATCCCCCTAACCACCCCCTCCCCCAAACCCCCCCTCCTTAACCCTCCTCCCTCAAGCATCCCCCCCCCAAGCACCCCCCTCCTCCAAGCACCCCCTCCTTCAAGCACCCCCTCCTCCCACCCCTCCTCCAACCATCCCCCCCTCCAACCACCCCCTCCCCCACCCATACCTCCTCCAACCATCCCCCCCCCAACCACCCCCTCCTCCAACCTCCCCTCCTTCCAACCCCCCCTTCTCCAACCACCCCCTCCTCCACACCCCCTCCTCCAAGCATCCCTCCTCCAAGCACCCCTCCCCCCAAGCACCCCCTCCTCCAACCATCCCCCCTCCTCCAACCCCCCCTCCCCCAAACCATCCTCCCCCAAACCTCCCCTTTCCGCCCCCTCCCAACCCCCCCTCCTCCGGTCCTCCCCCAACCTCCCCTCCCAACCCCCCCTCCTCCAACCCCCCCTCCTCCAACGCCCCCTCCCCCAAACCCCCCCTCCCCCCAACCATCTCGTCAACCTCCCCTCCAACCATCCCTCCCCCCAACCCCCCTCCCCCCAACGTCCCCTCCCAACCATCCCCCTCCCCTCCCCTCCCCCAAACCATCCCCTCCAACCCCCTCCCCCAACCACCCCCTCCTCCCCTCCTCCTCCAACCATCTCCTCCTCCAACCTCCCCCCTCCAACCATCCCCTCCTCCACCCCCCCCTCCAACCACCCCCTCCTCCACCTCCCCTCCTCCCCACCCCCTCCTCCAACCTCCTCCCCCAAACCTCCCTCCCCCAACCCCCCCTCCTCCAACCTCCTCCCCCAACCTCCCCTCCCCTCCCCTCCCCCACCCCCCCTCCCCCAACCTCCCCCCCCCACCATCCTCCCCCAAACCCCCCCTCCCCAACCCCCCTCCTCCCCCCCTCCACCCCCCTCCTCCAACCCCCCCCTCCTCCACCATCCCCCCCCCAAATCCCCCCCCACCTCCCCCCCCCCAACCTCCCCTCCTCCACCTCCCTCCTCCAACCTCCCCTCCCCCAACCCCCCCTCCCCCAAACCATCCCCTCCCCCAAACCTCCCCCCCTCCAACCTCCCCTCCTCCAACCTCCCTCCCCCCAACCTCCCCTCCCCCAACTCCCCTCCTACCTCCCCCCCCCAACCTCCTCCCCCAAACCTCCCTCCCCCCAACCTCCCCCCCCCAACCTCCCTCCCCCCAACCCCCCCTCCCCCAACCCCCCCTCCCCCAACCCCCCCTCCTCAACCACCCCCTCCCCCAACCTCCCCCCCTCCAACCTCCTCCTCCAACCCTCCCTCCCCCAACCTTCCTCCTCCAACCTTCCTCCCCCAACCCCCCCTCCTCCAACCTCCCTCCCCCAACCATCCCTCCTAAAACCACCCCCTCCCCCAAACCCCCCCTCCTCCCACCTCCCTCCTCCAACCCCCTCCCCCAACCTCCCCTCCTCCAACCCCCCTCCTCAACCATCCTCCTAAAACCACCCCTCCCCCCTCCCCTCCTCCAATCCCCTCCCAACCTCCCCCCCTAACCATCCCCTCCCCCAAACCATCCCCCCTCCAACCTCCCCCCTCCAACCTCCCCTCCCCCAAACCTTCCCCCTCCTCCAACCTTCCCCCCTCCAAAACCTTTCCCCTCCCCCAACCCCCCTCCCAACCCCCCTCCCCCAAACCTCCCCTCCCCATCTCCTCCTCCACCTCCCCTCCAACCTCCTCCTCCACCTCCCCCCCAAAACCCCCCCTCCCCCAACCCCCCTCCTCCACCTCCCTCCCCCCAAAACCCCCCCTCCTCCAACCCCCCTCCCCCAACCCCCCCTCCCCCAACCATCCTCCCCCCCTCCCCCCCTCCAACCCCCCCTCCCCCAACCTCCCCTCCTCCAACCCCCCCTTCCCCCCAACCCCCCTCCCCAACCTCCCCTCCTCCCCACCCCCTCCCCCAATCCTCCTCCAACCATCCCCTCCTCCAACCTCCTCCCCCCACCTCCCTCCCCCAAACCCCCCCTCCAACCCCCCCTCCCCCAAACCCCCCCTCCCCCAAACCACCCCCTCCCCCACCATCCCCCTCCCCCTCCCCCCCCAACCACCCCCTCCTCCACCTCCCTCCTCCAACCATCCCCCCCCCAACCCCCCCTCCCCCCAACCATCCCCCTCCCCCCTCCTCCAACCCCCCCTCCTCCACCACCCCCTCCTCAACCACCCCCTCCTCAACCCTCCCCCCTCCAACCATCCCCTCCTCCAACCCCCCCTCCTCCAACCACCCCCTCCCCCACCATCCCTCCCCCAACCATCCCCCCCCCAACCATCCCCCCCCCAACCACCCCCTCCTCCCCACCCTAAAAAAAAAACATATAAATCAGGTTTGTTTTTGTGATTTTCCCAAAATTTTTTTTTAATTTTTTGGTTTTTTTTGTTGTTGTTGTTTTTGTTGTTGTTGTTTTTTGTTGTTGTTGTTTTTTTTTTGGGGGTTTTTTTTTCTACAACGGAACAAAGTGTTCCGTTGTACGACCCAAAAAAAGATCTTCCCCCCCCCCCCCCCCCCCCCCCCCCCCAAAACCCCCCCCCCCCCCCCCCCCCCCCCCCCCCCCTCTCTCCCCCCCCCCCCCCCCCCCCCCCCCCCCCCCCCCCCCCAAAATTCAGCTTTCCTCACTTTCATTTTTTAAAAATTTTTTCCCAAGCTTTCTGAACTTGCATTTATTCCCTTTGCTGTCTTTTTTTTTCTTGTTTTTGTTTTGCTGATCTTTTATCTTTGCTATCTTCCTTTTTTTTCCTTATTTTCCTATTTCTTTTTTTTATCATTCATTATTCTTTTTTAAATTATTTTCTTTTAATCTTCTAATTATAGATTCTTTTAATATTATTTAATTTTTATTCTCTTCCTCTGTCCGCCCGCTGTCCCCCGTTCTCCCCGCTGTCTTCCTCCGTTGTCCTCCGTCTGTCCACTTCTCCCCTCTGTCTGCCCTCCGTCTGCCCTCCGTCTGTCCATCTGTCTCCCTCTGTCTTCCGTCCTCTGTCCGTCCTCTGTCCATCTTTTTCCCCGTCTGTCTCTCCGCCCGTCCCCGCCCGTGACCTCTGACGGAATTAAAAAATACCAGACTAGCTTCCTTACAGATTTTTTCCCAAACAGGCATTTCTTATTTTACCCTTTTCCCCTTCCTTGTGTGTGTGTGTGTGTGTGTGTGTGTGTGTGTGTGTGTGTGTGTGTGTGTGTGTTTGGGTTTTTGTTGTTTTTTTTGGTTGTGTTGTGTTTTTGTGTTTGTGTTTTTGTTTTTTTTTTGTTTTTTGGGGTTTTTTTGTTGTTGTTGTTGTGTGTTTTTGTTTTTGTGTGTTGTGTTTGGGGGGTTTTTTGGGTTTTTTGTGTGTGCTTTTTTTGTTGTTGTGTGTTGTGTTTGTGTGTGTGTGTGTGTGTGTGTGTGTGTGTGTGTGTGTGTGTGTGTGTGTTGTGTGTGTGTGTTTTTTGGGGTGTTTTTTAGTTGTGTGTGTGTGTGTTGTGGTTTTTGTTTTTTTTTTTTTGGGGGGGGGGGGGGGGCTTTTTTTTGTGTTTTGTGTTTTGTGTGTTTTTGGGGTTTTTTGTGTTTTTTTTTTTTTAATTTTCCCCCTAGTTGAGGTTGCGGGGGTCGAGCCCTAGCCTGGCCCTCCCTGGTCTACTAGGTCCCCCCCTTTAACTAGCTTTATCATACCTCTGCTTAAAGCTATTTGGGACCTCCTCCCTACCCTTCCCCAAACTTTCCACTTCCTGTTCTCTTGGCTGAAGAAATATTTCCCCTAACACCCCCGGATTCATATGCTGCAGCAGTTATTTGGTTGATGTGCCTTCAGGAGATGTCCTTTTTACTCCCCCCAAGATTTTTTTCCTTGGTGAAGTTTGAATCTCTGGTCCCCTTGACTGTTCCGTCTGCGGTCTTCTTTGCCCTTTCCCCCAAACTTTGATTTTTTGGGGGGGGGTTGCCCCCGGGACCCTTGCTGGACCAGGTCTGCACCCTGCCCAGACCCTTTTTGGTTCTGGCTAGTTTTGATCAAATGAATTCTCATAAACTTTCATCCCAAAAGGGGACATTTGGTCTACCCTTTCCCTCATGTCTTTCCCAAAACAGAAACAGCACTGGCCCTAGGACCCCCGGGGGACCGCTGGCCCGGCGCCCTCTGACACCTCCCACGTACCATGACTCGCTGCGTCTTCCCACAAGTATTCCCCGATCCACTGTAGGGGCCTTCCCCTTTATCCTGCTTGGTCCTCCCGTTTTGCACTAATCTCTTGTTTGGGAAATGTGTCAAACGCCTTCTTTCAGTCGGAAAAAGCAATCCGCCCACCCCCTCTCTCTTTGTCTTACTGCTGTCACCATGTCATAGAACTCCAGTAGGTTTGTGACAGGGGTTCCCCATCCCCGAAACCATTTGGCTGTTGATGGGTCATTCCTTTTTGGGGGTTCACCACTCTTCTCCTGATAATCTTCTCCATGACTTTGCCTTTTTACATGTGGCACTGGTCTGTAGTTTAGTGCTTCATGTCTGTCTCCTTTTTTAAGATTGGGAACCCCTTTGCTGTCCTCCATGCCTGGAATCTCCTTTTTTATAGATTATTGAATTTTTGTTAGAGGCACATAGCGCCCTGCTCCCCCTCCAGGACCCGGGGAGATGTTATCGCCCCATTGCCGAGGGATTGCTCACCAAAGCCTCTTCCTTCTTCCTCGTTTTTTGATTTTCCAGCCGGTGGTGTGCCCCACCTCTCTGTCTTTCGGAGCCCCTTTTGTTTTCCCCTGTGAACACTTCTTTGAATTCTTGTTGAGTTCCCCTACTTCACGTCATTTTTTGTTTTCTCTCCTCCTTCCTTCCTTGCCTGTTACCGGTCCTGACTGTTTTTCCCCCTTTATGTGGCTGTATAATAGCTTGGATCAGATTTCTTACCGGGGTATTTCGTTTTCATGCTCTTTCGCCACTCCTCCCATTTTTTTATTCCATCAGCGTTTTGTACCATACCCAGTTTCCTCCAATACCTGGTTTGGGGGCCTGTGGTGGGAACCGGACATACTGTGGGATTCTATGCTGGGTGTTGGGGGGAAGCTGTGGTATGGATTTGTGTGTGTGTGTGTGTGTTTTGTGTGTGTGTGTGTGTGTGTGTGTGTGTGTTTGGGAATTGGGGAAAAGGAAGGGAAAAATATTTAGACTATTTTAGGCATCTTGGGGAGATTATACCTACCATGAAGCTGCGTTTTAAAAAATCCTGCATCACGCCCCATTCCATTTTGGGGCCTTAAAACCAACTCTTTTCATTTCTAATGATCTCCCTATCTTTATCTCCCTACTTGTTTTTTTCTCAATATTTGCGGGGTCTGCTAAGCAAATTCGTCTGAAAAAAAAATTACCCAACTTTGCAAGTTGTCTGGTCCCGTGGCCTGGGGCAAAAACTCTCCTTCACACTGAGGTCGGGGTTTAATTGCCAGGAAAAGGGGGAAACATTGGATGTGTTTTCTGCTTTCTGTGTTCACCCAGAAGAAAGGGGGCCCGGGGGTTAGTGGGTGATTGGGGCGCATCCCCGGGGCAAAAATTTACCCAATTTGGGGAAATGCTCTGCATAACAAGGGCTTTTTATAGCATTTCGATGTCCCGTATCCTTGCCTTTAATTTCCCCGTAATAAATATTAAATCTACGTCGGGTTTTTTCTTAATTTATGATGGATTTTCTTTGTCCTTCCTCCGTCAAGGGTTTTTGCCTACACCATCCCTTAATTTGTATGTTATTTATCTCGACTGAAGTGGTGTTTGCCTGCATGATGGAGCTCTCTAAGTTCCCCCTGGGCTCTCAGGTCTGCCCCTGGGGAAAGGGGTAGATCCTTTTTATCTCTTGTGTATATAAAGGTGTAGTTTTAATAATGGTGTGTGTGTGTGTACTCCCCCTAGTTGGGGTTGCAGGGGGGCAGTCTTGCTCCTCCCCATCTCTTTGGGGGCCCTTTCCTTGAAAGATTTTTTTCCCTAATAAAAATATCTCTCTCTCCCTCCCCACCCTCCTTTTAATCTCCAAAAGATGAAGGGCTGAAGCTCTTTTGGGAAACGACATCCCATCAGATGGCAAAATAAAAGAATGCCCCCAGTTCGGGTGGGATTGCCCACTACCTGTCAGAGTCCTTCCAGATAGGTGAGTGCATCATTCCCCTGCTAGTGGGCCCCATGTTAACCCCCTTTCCACGGATATCGGGTTGCGCCGAAACGCCCTGCCAGAGCCAGTTACATCTTAAGCGGCGGAGTGATCGTGGGAATCCCTGGTTGTGGGGGTCTTGAGACACGGGGAGCGATTTATATGTTTATATCTTGGAACGTTGTGCTTCTTACCTGGTGTTTGGGCTAAGCAGTCACCACCCTTTAAATTTCCTTCCACCCGCATGCCTGTTTTTGTTGCTGTTCTTATTACTCTCTACCACCACCCGCCCGGGGGCCCCTCTTTCTGCTCCCCCACCGCCCCGGCCCATCTACTTTTCTCTCTGTTTCCCTTTTTCCCCCCCACCACCACCGCCACCACCATTTCTACTACTCTATACCCCCCACCCCAGCCCGGGGGGCATTTTACTATTTCTCTCTGTTTGCCTCCTCCCCCCCCCACCTTCCCCCTCTTCTCTCTCCACCCCACCCCGCTGCGCGCGCACTCTCTCTATGCCTTCCCCTTTCTTTTTGCCGGGGATCTCTCTTTCTCTCCACCCCACTTACACCCTTTTAATCTACCACCACTTCTTTTTCTCTACATCTTTTTTCTTCCCCCTCCTGTTTTCCTTTGCTCTGCCTTTCTGTTCCTTTCGTCTTCCACTCAAGTGTGTCGGAGAGGCTGGGTCCTCCTTTTCAGACTTAACTCTGGGGGTCAGCAACCCGGCCATAGGAAAGGTGCTCGGTAATAAGTATTTTCAAGGTAACGAAACATAAACGGAAATATGAACAGGAGGCGGGGAGGTGTGGATAGTTTGTTTTTAATTGTTGGCCCAGTAAGAGGTTTGGGGGCTTTATGATGGTGGGGTCCGCAGTGAACATTTTTTCCGAACGCTTTATTGTTTTGACTTGTACTCCCCATTTTACCGACCAAAGGGTTTGGGAGATAACACCCCCCATGGTGACTTTTGGGGGTTTGGGAGATAAACCTCACTGTGGACCTGACTAATCATTGCCCTTAGCGGGTTGGTCGGCTTATTAAGTTTTTAAACCCATCTGTTCACGGCTCATTTGAATTCCCTCTCACCCCCAGTCGAGAATATTTTTCTAAAATGAAATAAATGTGGTCACCAGGGTGTATAGATATAAATACACCATTCTGTGTGTATAATCTAATTTTAGAAGGCTGACCTGAGATACTTGTATTTTTTGTATTGGTTGACGAGGGCCTGGAGTAGTGTGTTGTTTGTTTTTGACAGAGGTCCTGGGGATACGTGTGTTGTTTTGTTTTTTGGGGGAGAGGTCCCGGTCGTGTATTGTTTGTATTTTGGGGAGAATTTAGATAGTTTTGTTTGTATTTTGACAGAGTCCTGGAGATGTGTGTTGTTTGTTTTGGGTTGACAAATGGGGTACGGTTTGGTTTTGGGGGGGGTCCTAGATTTTTGTTTTTTTGCGACAAATCCTGGAGATACGTGTGTTTTTGTATTGGTTGACAGAGGTCCCGGGGGATGTTGTTTGTATTGGTTGCAGAGGGCCTGGGGATACGGGGTTGTTTGTATTCTTGACAGAGGGCCTGGAATCGGGGTTGTTTGTTGGCTTTACAGAGGGCCTGGGGATATGATTGTTGATTTGGGTTGCAAGGTCCGGAAAACTGTTTGTTTGTTTTGGGTTAACAAAACTCCTGGGGTTACATGTATTGTTTTATTGGCTTTACAAAGCTCACAAAAAAAGTCACATTAGTTGCACTTTGCCTTTGACCTAACATATTGTCGTAATTCTACCAAATTTTTACAGTTTATATCACGAAATTTTGCCCGGTTAACCTGGAATGAAGGGTTACTTTAAAAAAAAATTGATTTGTATCAAATTCACAAAAAAGCGTATGTTAATAAGAGGGTACGTAACGATCGTTTTTCAGGCAGGTTGAAATTTTTTAAAACATCCCGGTTACTTGATGAAGTTTTTAATGAAGGCTTACTGAGGTTTGAAAGATGAGAGTGGGGGTTTTTGGGGTATGATGAGATGGCAGGTGTAACACATACTGTTATCCTCCCCCCCCAGGATATTGGGCTTTGTGTGTGTGTGTGTGTTTTTGTGGTGAGAGAGAGGGGGAGGTGGAGGTTATATCACCCTCAATGATTGTGCTTGAAATCAACTCTTTCCCCCCATTCTAGGATAACACATCACAATGCGTGGGAAACCCTGCAAAGAGTGCCCAGAGGGCCCTGAAGTGCCAAAACCATAGAAATATGGTAAAAAAATGAGTGTCCAGAAAATGCAGCTAGTCTTTCACCGAGGACATGCACCCCCGCAATGTTTAATTACCAAAACCTCTTGCTGGCTCAAACCAGCTGTTTTGATCCTAGTGCCCTCGTAAAATGTTTCATTATGGGCCCGTTAGCCTCCAACAGATGGCCCTGTCAGCCAATAGGCGTGGTTCCCTCAATCTGTTACGATTTTGTCCCATTATGGTTTTTTCAGAACACATTCAATATGTTCAAAGCGGTTATTCAAAAGGGTGCCAAACGATGACGTTATCTTCCCTCAAAAAATCTAAAAACACCAGGACTCCGTAATAATTAAAAATTGTTGCTCTCTCTCTCTCTCTCTCTCTCTCTCTCTCTCTCTCTCTCTCTCTCTCTCTCTCTCTCTCTTTTCTTTCTTCTTCCTTTTCCTTTTTCATCTTTTCTCTCTTTTTCTTCCTACCCCCCACACAGACTGTTCCTAGGACCAGTGTTTTCTGGGATATTTAATGACAGATGGAAGGGGACTAAAATGTCCCCGTTCGCAAAGATGTAATTTGGAGAATTAAAACAGTTGAGGATCAGCAGGGCTTCAAAAAGGCCGGCAAAATTCTTTGAATAGCCCCGCCAAATGCAAGTCATGAAGATCGAAAAGAAGACCGGAATTTTTAAAGGGAGGTGGCCAAAGGGCTGCAAACCTCGTCAAGGAGAAAAATCTTGGGGGGAGTATAACACCGGACTTCCAAAAACCCCTCCCAGATAACTGTGCGCATAGGGGGCCCAAACCTGGAAAGCGTTCCCTACCCGTAAAAAAATCCCCCCAAGACCCGTAAACCCTGTACTCAGGTCCCTATTGGTATGCAGCACCTGTTTGGAACCCGCACTTGATCAAGCACGTTAAGAAATTAGAGAAAGTGCAAAGATTTGCGACAAGGTTAGTTTCGGAGCTAAGGGGATTGTCCTACGAAGAAAGGTTAAGGGAAATCGGCCTGACGACACTGGAGGGCAGGAGGGTCAGGGGAGACATGATAACAACATACAAAATACTGCGTGGAATAGACAAGGTGGACAGAGACAGGATGTTCCAGAGAGGGGACACAAAAACAAGGGGTCACAATTGGAAGTTGAAGATCCAGATGAGTCAAAGGGATGTTAGGAAGTATTTCTTCAGTCATAGAGTAGACAGGAAATGGAATAGCCTAGCAAGTGAGGTAGAGGCGGCAGGAACCATACATAGCTTTATGATGAGGTATGATAAAGCTCATGGAGCAGGGAGAGAGAGGACCTAGTATCACTCAGTGAAGAGGTGGGGCCAGGATCTGAGTCTTGACCCCTGAAGCCACAATTAGGTTAGTACACACAGACACACACACAGACACACACACAGACACACACACAGACACACACACAGACACACACACAGACACACACAGACGCACACAGACACATACACACACAGACACAGACACACACACACACAGACACACACAAACAGACACACACACACACAGACACACACACACACACACACACACACACACACACACACACACACACACACACACACACACAATATCACTCCTAACTGATATAAAAAAAATTTCCTAACAGTACCATCGTTTCCTAGTGCACTTTTCCTAGTGCACTTTTCCTAGTGCACTTTTCCTAGTGCACTTTTCCTAGTGCACTTTTCCTAGTGCACTTTTCCTAGTGCACTTTTCCTAGTTCACTTTTCCTAGTGCACTTTTCCTAGTGCACTTTTCCTAGTGCACTTTTCCTAGTGCACTTTTCCTAGTGCACTTTTCCTAGTGCACTTTTCCTAGTGCACTTTTCCTAGTGCACTTTTCCTAGTGCACTTTTCCTAGTGCACTTTTCCTAGTGCACTTTTCCTAGTGTACCTTTCCTAGTGCACTTTTCCTAATGCACTTTTCCTAGTGCACTTTTCCTAGTGCACTTTTCCTAGTGCACTTTTCCTAGTTCACTTTTCCTAGTGCACTTTTCCTAGTGCACTTTTCCTAGTGCACTTTTCCTAGTGCACTTTTCCTAGTGCACTTTTCCTAGTGCACTTTTCCTAGTGCACTTTTCCTAGTGCACTTTTTCCTAGTTCACTTTTCCCTAGTGCACTTTTTCCTAGTGCACTTTTCCTAGTGTACCTTTCCTAGTGCACTTTTCCTAATGCACTTTTCCTAGTGCACTTTTCCTAGTGCACTTTTCCTAGTGCACTTTTCCTAGTGCACTAGTGTTTTCCTAGTGCACTTTTCCTAATGCACTTTTCCTAGTGCACTTTTCCTAGTGCACTTTTTCCTAGTGTTCACTTTTCCTAGTAGCACTTTTCCTAGTGCACTAGTGTACCTTTCCTAGCACTTTTCCTAATGCACTTTTTCCTAGTGCACTTTTTCCTAGTGCACTTTTCCTAGTGCACTTTTCCTAGTTCACTTTTCCTAGTCACTTTTCCTAGTGCACTTTTCCTAGTGCACTTTTCCTAGTGCACTTTTCCTAGTGCACTTTTCCTAGTGCACTTTTCCTAGTGCACTTTTCCTAGTGCACTTTTCCTAGTGCACTTTTCCTAGTGCACTTTTCCTAGTGCACTTTTCCTAGTGCACTTTTCCTAGTGCACTTTTCCTAGTGCACTTTTCGTAGTGCACTTTTCCTAGTGTACTTTTCCTAGTGCACTTTTCCTAGTGCACTTTTCCTAGTGCACTTTTCCTAGTGCACTTTTCCTAGTTCACTTTTCCTAGTTCACTTTTCCTAGTGCACTTTTCCTAGTGCACTTTTCCTAGTGCACTTTTCCTAGTGCACTTTTCCTAGTGCACTTTTCCTAGTGCACTTTTCCTAGTGCACTTTTCCTAGTGCACTTTTCCTAGTGCACTTTTCCTAGTGCACTTTTCCTAGTGCACTTTTCCTAGTGTATCTTTCCTAGTACACTTTTCCTAGTGTATTTTTCCTAGTGCACTTTTCCTAGTGTATCTTTCCTAGTACACTTTTCCTAGTGCACTTTTCCTAGTGCACTTTTCCTAGTGTATCTTTCCTAGTACACTTTTCCTAGTGCACTTTTCCTAGTGCACTTTTCCTAGTGCACTTTTCCTAGTGTAGTACACTTAGTGTACCTTTCCTAGTGCACTTTTCCTAGTGCACTTTTTAGTGCATTAGTGCACTTTTCCTAGTGCACTTTTCCTAGTGTATCTTTCCTAGTACACTTTTCCTAGTGTACCTTTCCTAGTGCAATTTTCCTAGTGCACTTTTCCTAGTGCACTTTTCCACTTTTTTTCCTAGTGCACTTTTCCTAGTGCACTTTTCCTAGTGCAATTTTCCTAGTGCACTTTTCCTAGTGTACCTTTCCTAGTGCACTTTTCCTAGTGCACTTTTCCTAGTGTATCTTTCCTAGTACACTTTTCCTAGTGTATTTTTCCTAGTGTACCTTTCCTAGTGTATCTTTCCTAGTACACTTTTCCTAGTGCACTTTTCCTAGTGCACTTTTCCTAGTGCAATTTTCCTAGTGCACTTTTCCTAGTGCACTTTTCCTAGTGCAATTTTCCTAGTGTACCTTTCCTAGTGCACTTTTCCTAGTGTACCTTTCCTAGTGCACTTTTCCTAGTGCACTTTTCCTAGTGTATCTTTCCTAGTACACTTTTCCTAGTGTATTTTTCCTAGTGTACCTTCACATACTGTGGTTACGTCTATAACACATTTGTTAGTGTTGCTACCTCACTTTTGCCTGGTATCCCATAGTACCTTTGCCTGTCCAGCAGAACCTGTGCTAAGTAAAAGGACACAAGTGCAACTAATGTGACATTTTATTGTGGCACCGTTTCGCTCTCCAGGAGCTTTGTCAAGCCGAAACGTTGCCACAATAAAATGTCACATTAGTTGCACTTGTGTCCTTTTATTTTACATATTGTCGGTAATTCTACCAACATTATTACAGAACCTGTGCTACTTTCCCTTAGCTTCTTAGTGCTCTGGTGAGCCTATGATCGGGTTTCTCCTCAAACGGTCTTGATCAAAGGACTTGGAGCCTCCTACCTCTCAGAATCAAACCTCATAATCCTCCCTTTTATTCCCCAGTTACTGTCTCCTCTCTGTGGGTTTAGCGTTTTCCCTTCAGATTAAGAATAATCTTCGGGTTCTTGAACAATAACAGTGGTGTATCCGGATTCACAGGCGAACAATGCGTCTGCAAAATCCGTTCATTAAACCGGATTTAAACCACTAATTACTGGTCCAGTTTGCAAACTGGTCTTGATAATTGCCCTCAGAATAACACATAAGTTATGGGAGGTTATATAGGCATTTGTTTGTCAAAGAAGACGAGATTTGTGTTCATTTTTTTCTTTTTAAAAGCTTTTTATTGTTATGCAAAACAACCACCGGGAGAGTTAAATGATAGCTCTAGGCCTTTCGTCTTGCAATCAACACATCATCAGGAGCTTGCAGTCTTACAGGAAAGAGGAGGATGGCCAAGCAAACTTGATCACAGGAAGGGCTCTTGCAAGGGCGCTTACTGTGATCATATTTGCTTGGACCTCCTCCTCTTTTCTGCAACACTGTAAGCTCTTGATGATTTGTTGATTGCAAGACGAAAGGCCTAGAGCTAGCATTCAACTCCCCCCGTGGTTGTTTTGCATTTTGTATCGCTTTCTCGCGATATTTGCAGTGTTATTAATATGAGACTGGAGGAAGGTGGACTAGGCTCAGGAATGACGGTAACAATCTCCTCTGAAGAAGTTACTATACCGTGACTAACAATACCGTGGCTGTAACAATACCGTGACTGTAACAGTACCGTGACTGTAACAGTACCGTGACTGTAACAATACCGTGACTGTAACAATACCGTGACTGGAACATTACTGTGACTGTAACAATACCGTGACTGTAACAATACCGTGACTAACAATACCGTGACTGTAACAATACCGTGACTGTAAGAATACCGTGACTGGAACATTACCGTGACTGTAACAATACCGTGACTGTAACAATACCGTGACTGTAAGAATACCGTGACTGGAACATTACCGTGACTGTAACAATACCGTGACTGTAAGAATACAGTGACTGGAACATTACCGTGACTGTAACAATACCGTGACTAAGAATACCGTGACTGGAACATTACCGTGGCTGTAACAATACCGTGACTAAGAATATCGTGACTGGAACATTACCGTGACTGTAACAATACCGTGACTGTAAGAATACCGTGACTGGAACATTACCGTGACTGTCACAATACCGTGATTGTAACAATACTGTGACTGTAACAATACCGTGACTGGAACATTACCGTGACTGTAACAATACCGTGATTGTAACAATACCATGACTGTAATAATACCGTGATTGTAACAATACCGTGACTATAACAATACTGTCATTGTAACAATACCGTGACTGTAATAATACCGTGATTGTAACAATACCGTGATTGTAACAATACCGTGATTGTAACAATACCGTGACTATAACAATACTGTCATTGTAACAATACCGTGACTGTAATAATACCGTGATTGTAACAATACCGTGATTGTAACAATACCGTGATTGTAACAATACCGTGACTATAACAATACTGTCATTGTAACAATACCGTGACTGTAATAATACCGTGATTGTAACAATACCGTGATTGTAACAATACCGTGATTGTAACAATACCGTGACTATAACAATACTGTCATTGTAACAATACCGTGACTGTAATAATACCGTGATTGTAACAATACCGTGATTGTAACAATACCGTGATTGTAACAATACCGTGACTATAACAATACTGTCATTGTAACAATACCGTGACTGTAATAATACCGTGATTGTAACAATACCGTGATTGTAACAATACCGTGATTGTAACAATACCGTGACTTGAACAATACTGTCATTGTAACAATACCGTGACTGTAATAATACCGTGATTGTAACAATACCGTGATTGTAACAATACCGTGATTGTAACAATACCGTGACTATAACAATACTGTCATTGTAACAATACCGTGACTGTAATAATACCGTGATTGTAACAATACCGTGATTGTAACAATACCGTGATTGTAACAATACCGTGACTTGAACAATACTGTGACTAACAATTCAAAAATAACCTGCACGTAAGAGGAACGAGCTTACCATTATTATTAATAATTATTATTATCATTATTATTATTATTATTTATTTATTCGTTTATTTATTTATTTATTTATTTATTTATTCATGGGGGAACGGGTGGTCTGGTGGCTAAAGCTCCCGCTCCACACACGGAGGGCCCGGGTTCGATTCCCGGCGGGTGGAAACATTTCGACACGTTTCCTTACACCTGTTGTCCTGTTCACCTAGCAGCAAATAGGTACCTGGGTGTTAGTCGACTGGTGTGGGTGGCATCCTGGGGGACAAGATTAAGGACCACAATGGAAATAAGTTAGACAGTCCTCGATGACGCACTGACTTTCTTGGGTTATCCTGGGTGGATAACCCTCCGGGGTTAAAAATCCCAACGAAATCTTATCTTATCTTAACGCTATGATCTTAGCGGGCGGTGCAACACTTGAGAAATAGTTGATAATCGCCTTTGATCCGAGGAAGGGGGGATTTGGGTAGCTCCAGTTCCTAGGATTTCGGGCTCTTCCTCAGCAGTGAGACACAGGAGGAAATATTCTATCTCTACTGCTGGGAATATTATCTTAACCTTAAAATATTTACTTAACCCGTCTCATGAATATTTAAGATAGTCTTAAAAAAAGTCTTAGTGTTTAGTATGGTAATGAAGCTTTCAATATTTAAGACTTGATGTAGTTTAGCCTAGGACCAGCACATGGACACCCGCTGTGTGCTGCTGCTATGTTGTATGTGATTGTTATATAGTGGGAACACCCGCTGTGTGCTGCTGCTATGTTGTATGTGATTGTTATATAGTGGGAACACCTGCTGTGTGCTGCTGCTATGTTGTATGTGATTGTTACATAGTGGGAACACCCGCTGTGTGCTGCTGCTATGTTGTATGTGATTGTTATATAGTGGGAACACCTGCTGTGTGCTGCTGCTATGTTGTATGTGATTGTTACATAGTGGGAACACCCGCTGTGTGCTGCTGCTATGTTGTATGTGATTGTTATATAGTGGGAACACCTGCTGTGTGCTGCTGCTATGTTGTATGTGATTGTTACATAGTGGGAACACCCGCTGTGTGCTGCTGCTATGTTGTATCTGATTGTTATATAGTGGGAACACCTGCTGTGTGCTGCTGCTATGTTGTATGTGATAGTGTGCTGCTGCTATGTTGTATGTGATTGTTACATAGTGGGAACACCTGCTGTGTGCTGCTGCTATGTTGTATGTGATTGTTACATAGTGGGAACACCCGCTGTGTGCTGCTGCTATGTTGTATGTGATTGTTATATAGTGGGAACACCTGCTGTGTGCTGCTGCTATGTTGTATGTGATTGTTACATAGTGGGAACACCCGCTGTGTGCTGCTGCTATGTTGTATGTGATTGTTATATAGTGGGAACACCTGCTGTGTGCTGCTGCTATGTTGTATGTGATTGTTATATAGTGGGAACACCTGCTGTGTGCTGCTGCTATGTTGTATGTGATTGTTACATAGTGGGAACACCCGCTGTGTGCTGCTGCTATGTTGTATGTGATTGTTATATAGTGGGAACACCTGCTGTGTGCTGCTGCTATGTTGTATGTGATTGTTACATAGTGGGAACACCCGCTGTGTGCTGCTGCTATGTTGTATGTGATTGTTATATAGTGGGAACACCTGCTGTGTGCTGCTGCTATGTTGTATGTGATTGTTACATAGTGGGAACACCCGCTGTGTGCTGCTGCTATGTTGTATCTGATTGTTATATAGTGGGAACACCTGCTGTGTGCTGCTGCTATGTTGTATGTGATAGTGTGCTGCTGCTATGTTGTATGTGATTGTTACATAGTGGGAACACCTGCTGTGTGCTGCTGCTATGTTGTATGTGATTGTTACATAGTGGGAACACCCGCTGTGTGCTGCTGCTATGTTGTATGTGATTGTTATATAGTGGGAACACCTGCTGTGTGCTGCTGCTATGTTGTATGTGATTGTTACATAGTGGGAACACCCGCTGTGTGCTGCTGCTATGTTGTATGTGATTGTTATATAGTGGGAACACCTGCTGTGTGCTGCTGCTATGTTGTATGTGATTGTTACATAGTGGGAACACCCGCTGTGTGCTGCTGCTATGTTGTATGTGATTGTTATATAGTGGGAACACCTGCTGTGTGCTGCTGCTATGTTGTATGTGATTGTTACATAGTGGGAACACCCGCTGTGTGCTGCTGCTATGTTGTATCTGATTGTTATATAGTGGGAACACCTGCTGTGTGCTGCTGCTATGTTGTATGTGATAGTGTGCTGCTGCTATGTTGTATGTGATTGTTACATAGTGGGAACACCTGCTGTGTGCTGCTGCTATGTTGTATGTGATTGTTACATAGTGGGAACACCCGCTGTGTGCTGCTGCTATGTTGTATGTGATTGTTATATAGTGGGAACACCTGCTGTGTGCTGCTGCTATGTTGTATGTGATTGTTACATAGTGGGAACACCCGCTGTGTGCTGCTGCTATGTTGTATGTGATTGTTATATAGTGGGAACACCTGCTGTGTGCTGCTGCTATGTTGTATGTGATTGTTACATAGTGGGAACACCCGCTGTGTGCTGCTGCTATGTTGTATCTGATTGTTATATAGTGGGAACACCTGCTGTGTGCTGCTGCTATGTTGTATGTGATAGTGTGCTGCTGCTATGTTGTATGTGATTGTTACATAGTGGGAACACCTCCTGTGTGCTGCTGCTATGTTGTATGTGATTGTTACATAGTGGGAACACCTGCTGTGTGCTGCTGCTATGTTGTATGTGATTGTTACATAGTGGGAACACCTGCTGTGTGCTGCTGCTATGTTGTATGTGATAGTGTGCTGCTGCTATGTTGTATGTGATTGTTACATAGTGGGAACACCTCCTGTGTGCTGCTGCTATGTTGTATGTGATAGTGTGCTGCTGCTATGTTGTATGTGATTGTTATATAGTGGGAACACCTCCTGTGTGCTGCTGCTATGTTGTATGTGATAGTTACATAGTGGGAACACCTCCTGTGTGCTGCTGCTATGTTGTATGTGATAGTGTGCTGCTGCTATGTTGTATGTGATTGTTACATAGTGTGAACACCTCCTGTGTGCTGCTGCTATGTTGTATGTGATAGTGTGCTGCTGCTATGTTGTATGTGATTGTTATATAGTGGGAACACCTCCTGTGTGCTGCTGCTATGTTGTATGTGATAGTGTGCTGCTGCTATGTTGTATGTGATTGTTACATAGTGGGAACACCTCCTGTGTGCTGCTGCTATGTTGTATGTGATAGTGTGCTGCTGCTATGTTGTATGTGATTGTTATATAGTGGGAACACCTCCTGTGTGCTGCTGCTATGTTGTATGTGATAGTGTGCTGCTGCTATGTTGTATGTGATTGTTATATAGTGGGAACACCTCCTGTGTGCTGCTGCTATGTTGTATGTGATAGTGTGCTGCTGCTATGTTGTATGTGATTGTTATATAGTGGGAACACCTGCTGTGTGCTGCTGCTATGTTGTATGTGATTGTTACATAGTGGGAACACCTCCTGTGTGCTGCTGCTATGTTGTATGTGATAGTGTGCTGCTGCTATGTTGTATGTGATTGTTATATAGTGGGAACACCTCCTGTGTGCTGCTGCTATGTTGTATGTGATAGTGTGCTGCTGCTATGTTGTATGTGATTGTTACATAGTGGGAACACCTCCTGTGTGCTGCTGCTATGTTGTATGTGATAGTGTGCTGCTGCTATGTTGTATGTGATTGTTATATAGTGGGAACACCTCCTGTGTGCTGCTGCTATGTTGTATGTGATAGTGTGCTGCTGCTATGTTGTATGTGATTGTTACATAGTGGGAACACCTCCTGTGTGCTGCTGCTATGTTGTATGTGATAGTGTGCTGCTGCTATGTTGTATGTGATTGTTATATAGTGGGAACACCTCCTGTGTGCTGCTGCTATGTTGTATGTGATAGTGTGCTGCTGCTATGTTGTATGTGATTGTTATATAGTGGGAACACCTCCTGTGTGCTGCTGCTATGTTGTATGTGATAGTGTGCTGCTGCTATGTTGTATGTGATTGTTATATAGTGGGAACACCTCCTGTGTGCTGCTGCTATATTGTATGTGATTGTTACATAGTGGGAACACCTCCTGTGTGCTGCTGCTATGTTGTATGTGATAGTGTGCTGCTGCTATGTTGTATGTGATTGTTATATAGTGGGAACACCTCCTGTGTGCTGCTGCTATGTTGTATGTGATAGTGTGCTGCTGCTATGTTGTATGTGATTGTTATATAGTGGGAACACCTCCTGTGTGCTGCTGCTATATTGTATGTGATTGTTACATAGTGGGAACACCTCCTGTGTGCTGCTGCTATGTTGTATGTGATTGTTACATAGTGGGAACACCTCCTGTGTGCTGCTGCTATGTTGTATGTGATAGTGTGCTGCTGCTATGTTGTATGTGATTGTTACATAGTGGGAACACCCGCTGTGTGCTGCTGCTATGTTGTATGTGATTGTTACATAGTGGGAACACCTCCTGTGTGCTGCTGCTATGTTGTATGTGATAGTGTGCTGCTGCTATGTTGTATGTGATTGTTACATAGTGGGAACACCCGCTGTGTGCTGCTGCTATGTTGTATCTGATTGTTATATAGTGGGAACACCTCCTGTGTGCTGCTGCTGTGTTGTATGTGATAGTGTGCTGCTGCTATGTTGTATGTGATTGTTATATAGTGGGAACACCTGCTGTGTGCTGCTGCTATGTTGTATGTGATTGTTACATAGTGGGAACACCTGCTGTGTGCTGCTGCTATGTTGTTTGTGATAGTTACATAGTGGGAACACCTGCTGTGTGCTGCTGCTATGTTGTATATGATAGTTACATAGTGGGAACACCTGCTGTGTGCTGCTGCTATGTTGTATGTGATAGTTACATAGTGGGAACACCTGCTGTGTGCTGCTGCTATGTTGTATGTGATTGTTACAAAGTGGGAACACCTGCTGTGTGCTGCTGCTATGTTGTATGTGATTGTTACATAATGGGAACACCTGCTGTGGGCTGCTGCTATGTTGTATATGATAGTTACATAGTGGGAACACCTGATGTGTGCTGCTGCTATGTTGTATGTGATAGTTACATAGTGGCAAAACCCGCTGTGTGCTACTGCTATGTTGTATGTGATAGTTACATAGTGGGAACACCTGCTGTGTGCTGCTGCTATGTTGTATGTGATAGTTACATAGTGGGAACACCCGCTGTGTGCTGCTGCTATGTTGTATGTGATAGTTACATAGTGGGAACACCCGCTGTGTGCTGCTGCTATGTTGTATGTGATAGTTACATAGTGGGAACACCTGCTGTGTGCTGCTGCTATGTTGTATGTGATAGTTACATAGTGGGAACACCCGCTGTGTGCTGCTGCTATGTTGTATGTGATAGTTACATAGTGGGAACACCCGCTGTGTGCTGCTGCTATGTTGTATGTGATAGTTACATAGTGGGAACACCTGCTGTGTGCTGCTGCTATGTTGTATGTGATAGTTACATAGTGGGAACACCTGCTGTGTGCTGCTGCTATGTTGTATGTGATAGTTACATAGTGGGAACACCTGCTGTGTGCTGCTGCTATGTTGTATAGGATAGTTACATAGTGGGAACACCCGCTGTGTGCTGCTGCTATGTTGTATGTGATAGTTACATAGTGGGAACACCTGCTGTGTGCTGCTGCTATGTTGTATGTGATAGTTACATAGTGGGAACACCCGCTGTGTGCTGCTGCTATGTTGTATGTGATAGTTACATAGTGGGAACACCTGTTGTGTGCTGCTGCTATGTTGTATGTGATAGTTACATAGTGGGAACACCCGCTGTGTGCTTCTGCTATGTTGTATGTGATAGTTACATAGTGGGAACACCGGCTGTGTGCTGCTGCTATGGTGTATGTGATAGTTACATAGTGGGAACACCTGCTGTGTGCTGCTGCTATGTTGTATGTGATAGTTACATAGTGGGAACACCCGCTGTGTGCTGCTGCTATGTTGTATGTGATAGTTACATAGTGGGAACACCTGTTGTGTGCTGCTGCTATGTTGTATGTGATAGTTACATAGTGGGAACACCTGTTGTGTGCTGCTGCTATGTTGTATGTGATAGTTACATAGTCGGAACACCCGCTGTGTGCTGCTGCTATGTTGTATGTGATAGTTACATACTGGGAACACCTACTGTGTGCTGCTGCTATGTTGTATGTGATAGTTACATAGTGGGAACACCCGCTGTGTGCTGCTGCTATGTTGTATGTGATAGTTACATAGTGGGAACACCTGCTGTGTGCTGCTGCTATGTTGTATGTGATAGTTACATAGTGGGAACACCCGCTGTGTGCTGCTGCTATGTTGTATGTGATAGTTACATAGTGGGAACACCCGCTGTGTGCTGCTGCTATGTTGTATGTGATAGTTACATAGTGGGAACACCCGCTGTGTGCTGCTGCTATGTTGTATGTGATAGTTACATAGTGGGAACACCCGCTGTGTGCTGCTGCTATGTTGTATGTGATAGTTACATAGTGGGAACACCCGCTGTGTGCTGCTGCTATGTTGTATGTGATAGTTACATAGTGGGAACACCCGCTGTGTGCTGCTGCTATGTTGTATGTGATAGTTACATAGTGGGAACACCTGCTGTGTGCTGCTGCTATGTTGTAGGTGATAGTTACATAGTGGGAACACCCGCTGTGTGCTGCTGCTATGTTGTATGTGATAGTTACATAGTGGGAACACCCGCTGTGTGCTGCTGCTATGTTGTATGTGATAGTTACATAGTGGGAACACCCGCTGTGTGCTGCTGCTATGTTGTATGTGATAGTTACATAGTGGGAACACCCGCTGTGTGCTGCTGCTATGTTGTATGTGATAGTTACATAGTGGGAACACCCGCTGTGTGCTGCTGCTATGTTGTATGTGATAGTTACATAGTGTGAACACCCGCTGTGTGCTGCTGCTATGTTGTATGTGATAGTTACATAGTGGGAACACCTGCTGTGTGCTGCTGCTATGTTGTATGTGATAGTTACATAGTGGGAACACCCGCTGTGTGCTGCTGCTATGTTGTATGTGATAGTTACATAGTGGGAACACCCGCTGTGTGCTGCTGCCGTAATCAGTATGATAGTTACAGTGTGAGAGCAATAGTGGGCTATGTTTCCCTATCATGTTCCATCACACAGGATGGATCTCCCTCTCATGTTCCATCACACAGGATGGATCTCCCTCTCATGTTCCATCACACAGGATGGATCTCCCTCTCATGTTCCATCACACAGGATGGATCTCCCTCTCATGTTCCATCACACAGGATGGATCTCTCTCTCATGTACCATCACACAGGATGGATCTCCCTCTCATGTTCCATCACACAGGATGGATCTCCCTCTCATGTTCCATCACACAGGATGGATCTCTCTCTCTCATGGTCCATCACACAGGATGGATCTCTCTCTCATGCTCCATCACACAGGATGGATCTCTCTCTCATGTTCCATCACACAGGATGGATCTCCCTCTCATGCTCCATCACACAGGATGGATCTCTCTCTCATGTTCCATCACACAGGATGGATCTCTCTCTCATGCTCCATCACACAGGATGGATCTCTCTCTCATGTTCCATCACACAGGATGGATCTCCCTCTCATGTTCCATCACACAGGATGGATCTCCCTCTCATGCTCCATCACACAGGATGGATCTCTCTCTCATGTTCCATCACACAGGATGGATCTCCCTCTCATGCTCCATCACAAAGGATGGATCTCTCTATCATGTTCCATCACACAGGATGGATCTCTCTCTCATGTTCCATCACACAGGATGGATCTCCCTCTCATGTTCCATCACACAGGATGGATCTCTCTCTCATGTACCATCACACAGGCTGGATCTCCCTCTCATGTTCCATCACACAGGATGGATCTCACTCTCATGATCCATCACACAGGATGGATCTCTCTCTCTCATGTTCCATCACACAGGATGGATCTCTCTCTCATGCTCCATCACACAGGATGGATCTCTCTCTCATGTTCCACCACACAGGATCGATCTCTCTCTCATGTTCCATCACACAGGATGGATCTCTCTCTCATGTTCCATCACACAGGATGGATCTCCCTCTCATGTTCCATCACACAGGATGGATCTCCCTCTCATGTTCCATCACACAGGATGGATCTCTCTCTCATGTTCCATCACACAGGATGGATCTCCCTCTCATGCTCCATCACACAGGATGGATCTCTCTCTCATGCTCCATCACACAGGATGGATCTCTCTCTCATGTTCCATCACACAGGATGGATCTCCCTCTCATGTTCCATCACACAGGATGGATCTCCCTCTCATGTTCCATCACACAGGATGGGTTTTCTCTGTCACTCTATCATACATTATGAATGTCATACATGAGGTAATGAAATGTGTCAGTCTGAGTTTGGAGAGTTCATTAAGGCGATGAGGATGTCTCCAAACATTCCAGTGTGGGTTCAGCAGCTCTGGCAGCTCCAAAATCTTCCTTCCAGCACTTTGGCATCGAGGGAGACGTGTGAAGTTATTCACTACTTGTAAACAGATGTCATACTCAGAATGTAGTCGTCAACACACAGAATCATTGAGTGAAGAAGGTCGATAATCATTGCATATAGACATCAGACAAAGTATGTAGATATCAGACGAAGTGCGTAGACATAAGACAAAATATATAGATATCACTCTATGCTTATTGATGCAAAACAGTATAATCATACGTCAGTTGATGGCTAAATGTCCCATGTCTTCCCACGCGCAATACCTTTAATTACAGACTGAATGTCATGACTAGTCAGGTGGTAAAAATTAAAAAAAAAAAAAAGTCCAGAAGAAAATTCTTGCACAATGTGTTAAAATATAAGTGAAACATTTAAGGTGAGGGAAGCGCTGCTTCGTCTCTATTAATTGAAGTTGAATCTTGTTATGGGGTGTTGGAGGCCTTTTATAACGATGCTTTGATGCATCCATGAAGAGAATAGAGCATCAGTGATGTTGGTGTTGGATCCTGCCATAGGTGGGTAGGTATAATGTTTGTCAGGAAACAGGACAAGTGTTTCCTGACGCGGGTCTTAGTCATACAATGACCCACAGCTGGAGTTTTTGGTCATCTGACTGAGGACTTCCGCTGGCTTACCGGTTCACCTCTTTAAAAATCATCATGGTTATGATTCTAACCATTATTGTGACATTATCCTGCCATACACACACTGTTCGCTGGTAGTGTTGTGTTCTTCAAGGTAATACATCTGTTGTGTTCTTCAAGGTAATACAACTGTTGTGTTCTTCAAGGTAATACAACTGTTGTGTTCTTCAAGGTAATATAACTGTTGTGTTCTTCAAGGAGGCCTGGTCACAGACCGGGCCGCGGGGGCGTTGACCCCCGGAACTCTCTCCAGGTAAACTCCAGGTAATACAACTCAAGACTTGTAGCCTTGTTCCTGTGATACAAGCGATTCTTCCTGAATATAATAATAATAATGTAAGATATTATTACGGTATTCACGTTGGGTTTCCGCCCCCGAATTAATATCCGAGACTAGAAGGAATATTCTCACTCAGATGGCTGCCATTGCAATGATCCTTTGTTGCTGCCTTTCCTTACAATGATCCTTTATTGCTGTCTCTCCCTGCAATGACCCTTATTGCATTCCTGCCACATGACAACTAGATGACTTCACCAGTCATCTCTAATTATAATAATAATAATAATAATAATAATAATAATATTATTATTATTATTGTTATTATAAGTAGTAGTATTAATAGTAGTAGTAGTAGTAGTAGTGTTGCTGTTTTCGTTTAAGCTTATTTAGTTAGTTACTTATTCAACGTATAATTAAAGAATTAATCTTAGTACAGTAGAATCTTTAAGACCCTTCTTATACAAGATTATATGTTACGAGAGGTGTATATATCCACAGAGAGAGAGAGAGAGTAGAACATAGTGTGAGAGAGCTCCCTTGGTGGTTCAGCAGTTAAGGTTAGTTAGCTCAGGCCGTTGATTGAGTTTAGCCAGCGTATAGGGAGAAATTTGTTGCACTTTTCAAGACCTGTGTGTGTGTGTGTGTATGTGTTTGCGTGTGTGTGTGTGTGTGTGGCCCACAGGTAGCTACTGTACTCTGATTTACAGGTAATTAGTACTGTCTGGTCCACAGGTAACTACAGCTGTCTGGTAGCTGAGTTCCACATGCGTCGCGCCATTGGGTTCCACCTGGTACAAAGTTACCTGCCCACCATCCTCATCGTGGTCATCTCCTGGGTCTCCTTCTGGATGGACGTGGACTCCGTGCCTGGGAGAACCACCCTGGGTGTCACCACCCTCCTCACCGTCTCCTCCAAGTCTTCAGGTGAGACCATAGTGTCCTCCTAACATCTCCTGCAGGTGAAGCTCTGAATCTCACAGAAGTTGTCTTAGGAATCTCCAAAATAGTGAATTATGTTTTCCAATATTATTTGTCTCGCTTTAGTTAAAGTTTTCTCTCCTTCTTTCAGATGTCATAGAGATAATCTCACGGGAAATACTACACATGTGCACTAATAACACATTTTACTAAGAAAACGTTCCGCCACTTATATATTCTTCAGTCTTGAAGAAAACTCAAAAAGTCAGTGATACCAAAATGTTTGCTCATTAAAATTCTGCACATGTTTCGTATTTCACATTTGATGGTGTTTTATACCATAATTTACCCAGGTATTTTCTTCTTCTTCTTCTTTTACAACTTCTTCTTATTTTTCTTCTTCTAGATCGTCATGTAAGACGCCAGTGTCTGCTCAGTTTCTGGTGCAGGTAAAGTGTCTGCTCTCGGGAATTCTCTGCTGAGTCTGAAGATTAGTCGCGCGTGCTTTCACCCTCTTTATTCTTTCCTTAAGCTAAGCATTTTGTTTTCCTTCTTCCATATCTCTTTCATATTTTCTCTTCTGCTTCATGACTTCTTTTAAGCGGCGATGTTTGTTTACAAATATCATTTAGGAGTTGACGGAAAGAAAAAAAAATTCAACTATCTACAAATCTGTTAAGAATATATGCTATATATTTACATCACATTATATATGTAATATATCGATATAACGGTATATAGTGTATATAGTACATTTACACTTCGTTATAACTGCGATATTTTGAATCCAGATACATTATATATTTTGTGATAAAATCAGTTTTTTACATTCGTTAAAGACAGTGGGGCCAGGAGCTAGAACTCTACGTCTGCAACCACACACATATATATAACAACTATTTGCATGAGATATAGTAACGTTACAATACTCTGGTAAGTTGATAAACGCTTTGTTAAGTACTTATAAGTCTGTGTATAAACTTAGTCAGTAAGAAACAAGTTTGTCTGTCCATCTGCCTGTTTAATACAAACCCGAGTAATTTTAACCACTGGTACACAAGAGAACACAAGTATATCGATACACATAATACATACATAGCTTTAAGAAGAAGTATGGCAAAGCTCGTGGAGCAGAGAGAAAGTGAACCTAGTAGCAACCAGTGAAGAGGCGGGACCAGGAGCTATGGCTCGACCCCTGCAACTACAGTTAGGTAAATTTAAGTGAGTACATAAGAGAACACTTTTACACCTGTATATATAAAGAACACCGGTACACCAGTACACATAAAGAACACCGGTACACCAGTACACATAAAGAACACCGGTACACCAGTACACATAAAGAACACCGGTACACCAGTACACATAAAGAACACCGGTACACCAGTACACATAAAGAACACCGGTACACCAGTACACATAAAGAACACCGGTACACCAGTACACAAAGAACACCGGTACACCAGTACACATAAAGAACACCGGTACACCAGTACACCTCCACCGTGACGATAACTGGAATAAGCTTCCAGGTGCTACATTTAGGACATTTAATTGGATTTTCCAGCAATTGGAAACTTTTTTTTTACTCCAGTACAGAGAACAGAACAACATAGAAGGGAAGGTAGTTAGGTGAACTACAGTAGGTAGGTAGGTGAAGCTAGAGTGTTGTCAGGTGCTTGAAGACGCCTCACATAACTGGTGTAGTGTGTGCCAGGGTAGATCTAATAATGTGTATTATTAAAGCGTTAACAAGGGTAGTTGATGAGGTTGAAATGTAACAAGCTGGTAGTGGTTGGTCGGTAGATGTGTCCCGTAGCTCGGTTGGTAGCGCACTCCTTCTGTTGTGGGAAGCATCCGGGGGATATAATTA